>NC_138769.1:99904288-99959288 GCF_965119305.1 Pelophylax lessonae
GTTCTTCTTCGAATGTGTTCGGAGTATATTCCGCCTGGTCGAAGGGAGGAGGGTCTTCCAAATACTGCAAGAGACAAACCGTCACGTAATGGAGTTAATAAAAAATATACGATTAAAATACAGATAGTGGGTGGTACATTGTGGATAACCTATTGAGGGATGACTCCCAATCAAATAAAAATTATAAAAATTGAAGTCTTACATGAAATGTTATTTAAAAAGTGCAACTCAATCTGAACAGCTAAATTTTGCAGTTGTAAAACATATTTGTTTGCGATTATTACTGCTGAGGGACTTGTAATTCAGCTCAGCCTCAGCTCTTGTGATTCAAACACCCTTGTCAGCTTGCACAACCATGAAAAGGATTCTGTTATTTTCTGGGTCAGCTTTACAGCTACTTGGGTAATAAGTGGATAATGCCAACTTATTGTCCATTAAAGTGTTACTAAACCCAGGACCCTGCATTTACTTTATCTGGTCTCCCACAGTACACAGAACATGGAAATGCAATTATTTTAGTGAATATAAACTGCTAAAAAAAATATATATTTTCTCATCAGAAGTCTTGTGATTTCTATCAGTGTCCAGCCGAGCACTGGTTAAAGCCTGTAGTAGGAGTTTTCATTCTCTTCTGGCTGTCCTATAAGGCTTCATGGCCCCTGACACTCTGTCACACTAAACTGAGCATGTGCAGAGTGCCCCCAAGGCTCTGTACTATCAGGAGATTGATTGGGGACAGAGGGGAGGATCAGAGAAGACCGGATCAAACAGCCTTTCTACACAATGTGCAGGAATAACCCCTTAGGTTTCACAGTGAGTATAACAAGCAAGCTTTACTGCATATACAGGCTGATTTTTCTGTTGTGGGTTGAAAGAGTGTATCAATGTGCCCTAATAAAACTATTGATATCCCACAATACCAAAGACAAACATTTCAGCTAGTGCCCACCTCACAATGGAATATGGTCTCTGAAAATTATATTAACAAGTCATACATTGACAAGTACAGACATATTAACACATCTCATTCATACCTTCTGGACACTTAACAGTTAGACTTCGCATACAGATTACAGACGACACCTGAACACATTGATAAGTACTTACATATTAACACATCAGACAGCTGAGCATAGACGGGAAGGCCCTTCCACAAAAGCAACTTCAGACACAAGACGTCTCACATTTACATCAATGTGTTAGGGACAACAAAACCTTTTCATGTATTGTCTTAGTAGATATATATTCTATTGTTAAACTGACCCATGGATTGTACACCAGTTTAAACCGTTTTTTCCCGCTGAAATGGTCTATAAATTTGTGAGCTATGAATAAATAAATCAGATGTATTTCCATTAAGCTTGAGTGCTGTATGCGTGTACATCTCCTGACCAGAGGAGGGGAAATTCACTGCACAAGGGAGTCAGAACTGAAGGGTCATAGGTCCGGGACCTAAATGCAAAATCATCTTGCAACCGCCTTTGACGTGAACGAGTTAACATGGGTTTAGTAAACACTTTAAACAAGCTGAAGGCGAAGAGCTGATATGTGAAGTCACTTAGCAAGACCAGGAAATGAGAGTGTCACCTGCTTGGTTTAGTAGTGAAATTGGTGTGCAAAGAAGAAAGTGCCAAGGTCCAGAGCCTGTTTTTATTGAAAGTCACATTCAGTTACAGCAAACACGTTTCAGGATTTGGTTCACCCTTCATCAGGGTTTGACAGATAAAAATAAAATAAATAAATCTTAGGCTTAACTGACGTGTAGGAGAAGTCCGGGTTAGTAAGCTGAAGAAATCAAAGGATCTGCTTCAAAACCTGGTTTGGGAAGTTTACATTTTTTTTTTGTGTGTCGGTCAAGCTCTGATGAAGGACCACCATACAAACTCCCGAAAACTTTTAAACATATGTGGCTTTCAATAGAAACAGCTTTGACGCTTTTCAGTTTGCACATCGGTTTCTATCCAAGATACCTGCTGACTTCTGGACTTTGCTTCCTGGAGAGCTGCTGAAAAAAAAATCCCCTATACTAGTCTCAAGCTTGAAAAAGTATAAACAATCCAGCGCTCCCACGTCTTCTGGGCTACGGTGAGGCAGAGGTTTTGGAATCGTAAGCCTGACCAGATACTCGAACCAGCAGCAAACCAAGTTTCTCTAAACCGTTCACGGCTTCTTGAACCTCTCCTCCAGCATTTGTTGGGTGCCCACCGCTCGCTCAACCATGGTGGAGATATTCTAAAACTGATGCACTCAGAATCCAGTGCAGCTGTATATGGTAGCCAATTAGCTTTAAACTTCAGCTTGTTCAATTAAGCTTTGACAATACCTGAGAGCTGATTGGCTTCCATGCAGACCTGCACCAGATTTTACACTTTACAATTTTAGTAAATCTCCCCCCCCCCCCCCCCCCGAGTCAAAGCAAAATGGAGACTCCATGATTAAGCCCTCTTTGGGAGAAACGCATCGGTGTGTGTGGGTGACAGGCAGGAAGATATGCTGTGGACTTGGAATAAATCAGTTTTAAGCATTGTAACGTCATTGGTGCGGGGCCCCATTCATTAGTCTCTGACACTAGACCAAATACCTAGGGCAGATTGAAAAGGTGAGCCACAGCAGTGCATACTGGGTAGGCAGAGAGTGGGGGGGGGGGGTTCATAATCTGAAGAGTATACAGGCGACTGAGGATGCTCGAAAATGTCCCTATTTCTAAAGGACACAACATTCATTGAATCTATGAATACTATGGTACCCTATGAGCTACTGCCATTGACAACATCAGAGGCAGCAATATTGAGACCTCAACACCTGCATTGAGTAAAATCAAGCCAAGTATAGCAGCTGTACACTACAAGGTTTTTCTCAGCCTTATATCAGAAGATTGTTCTCTTGCCAATAAGCCTAAAATATGGCAATGGTGTATATTTAGATACCCCCTCTGCATATTTTTAGACTTTACATTACACTACGATTGGAGAGAAGAGGAGCCGCTCCACCATTTATACTACATCATGACTTCTGACTGGCGATACATTATGATTTTCCCTTCCACCTAAATTAAACTCCTATGCTGACAGATGGATTACTGGTCTGTGTATGGGACTTTGCACACAATGGCAGGCTAATAGCAGGCTAATAAAAACAAACTACAGCCCAGGCTTATAAGTAATTGTTACCCTTAAAATATATATATATATATCAGACCCTGTTCCCTTAAAGCAAGGGTCTTCAAACTATGGCCCAGCAGTTGTTCAGGAACTACAATTCCCATCATGTCTGTGAATGTCAGAGTTTTACAATGCCTCATGGGATATGTAGTTCCGCAACAGCTGGAGGGCTGTAGTTTGAGGATCCCTGCCTAAAGCATGAATAACAGCACAGTGCTGTATAATTTGTCCCCTTCTATCACCTAAAAAAACCTGGCTGATCCTGCCTGGCTATACCCTCCCCCCTGTAAACTGACCACGTTTATCATGGCTGCTAAACCCTGAAACCGTGGTCAGTTTACGTGCCTCCATCATCCGCAGCCCTCCTCTGTCCTCTCCTCCGTCCTCTCCCCTTCCTGCCTGTCTGCTCTGTGTCAGTGCTCGCTCCTCCCATTCTGCTGCTATAATAACTACAATAAAAACATCCCATCCCCTCTAATATAACGGTATGTGCCCCTGTGTCTGTGTTATATAAAAAATATGTTGATCTGTACCTATGATGAAGTGTCTCCTGGCGCTCACGTGACTCCTTGGCTCGCTCTCCTCCCTGGCTGACGTCGGTGGGAGTGCTCAGCCCCCTCCCGCTATAGCGGTCAGCCGGGCAGAGGAGAGCCAAGGAGTCACGTGAGCGCTGGGAGACACTCTGATATAGGTACAGATTGTTACAGAGAGGATGAGATGTTTTTATTGTGTTAACTTAAAGCAGTGTTCCAGCCTCCAGCCCCCCCCCCCTCTAAATATTAAAAGTCAGCAGCTACACATACTGTAGCTGCTAACTTTTAATATTAGGACACTTACCTGTCCTGGAGTCCAGCGATGTCGGCACCGCAGCCGATGTTTCCATTGGCTGTCGGGTGCCTACGCTGCCATTGCTGGTCAGGGAACCCGGCTGTGAAGCCTTGCGGCTTCCCAGGCAGGACCCTACTGTGCACGCGCGAAGCACGCTGTGCATTCGGATTGGCTCGACGGTGGAGGAGGGGTCCTCACTTCGTCGCTGCGCCCTTCCCGGAAGTGGGGAAGGGTCCTGTCAAAAACAGGTACCCGTTCCCCACCCCCCTCCCCCCTGAAAAGGTACCGAATGTGGCACCGGAGGTGGGGGAGGAAGCAAATGAGCGGAAGTTCCACATTTGGGTGGAACTCCGCTTTAACAATCACTTTAAAGCCAAAATGATCTTTCAATTTAAATCAGCTAAAATACATCAAAAACAAAATGGTGCACAAAGTCTTACAGTTTTAGGGATGTATATTGTATGACATGACAATCAAAGATTTAACGCCCAAATAAACTTTCAGTGTCAATCTGCTACATACATTATAGCATTCCAGGTGCAAAAAAAAAAAGTGTGCAAAGCCTTAGGTTTGGTTCACAAGGGCCACTCGTGGGATGGTGGTAAAAACAGGTGGAGGAACCGCGGTTCTACTGCCCACCTAAAAGATAGGCTCAGGGTTATACACAAGTCCCAGCCATAGTAATACCCATGTTAAATAAACATGTCAAATGAACAGGGTTGTGCCGTAACTACAAGCCAAACGTATTTTATTTGTAAATTCTCTTTATTGCGTTTTCCTAGAAAAAAAAGTAGACCGTACAAAACAGAGCTTTGGGGCACACCCCAGCACTGTATTTACACACAAAATCCCCATTTGGCTCTCAAAAAAGAAAATTACATATTACATGGACGTCACTTTTCAGAGGGGCAGCAATGGTCCCCCCCATGTGATCTAGTCCTTACTGTTCCCTACCATCATGCTCCGAGCAGGACCCTTGTTCTCAGTGTGAAAGCAGTGGTCTCCCTGCATAGGTACGTAACACCACCTGCTAAAGAATTCAGATCTATATCGCTGCAATCATCAAAATGTACGCTCCTGCTGATTGGAAAGTTCTAGCTCTGACTCAGCAGGGAGTTGGTCAGACCTCTGCAGAGAGACCACTGCTTTCATACAGACAGAAAGAGTCCTTCTATGCAGCCTACTGGCAGCAAGACATCTGTTTTGATGCGCCTGGAATTTTTTGTCGGATTTAACCTGCATTCACATTCGGCATTCAAAAGCACACACAAAAATCATGAAAAAACGCTTGTTGCACTTGTGTTGCCATTCATCCCAAAACGTGGCCAAAAACAAGTATTCTTCACATCATAATCCCACGTGACAAACGCGGCAAAATGCACAATTAAAAAACACGCTCAAAAAAAGATGCATGAGCTACTTTGCCATGTTTTGTCAAGCACAGGGCAGTCCATTAAAATGAATGGGCTGCCCTGTGCGCATGGTGCAGATACACGCATTCTGCGCATGTTCACAAAACGATATACGTGAATGCAGACTAAGGGCTCTTTCACACGGTCCGCTTCTGTAGGCGGATCCGTGCTGCTCAGCGGGGATCGATCCGCCGATCCCCGCTGAGCCGGCGGATGACAGCTACGTCTCCGCTTGCAGTGCGGAGAGGGAGGTGTCACAGCTCCCGCTGCTCTCTATGGGGGATCGGATGAGAGCGGACCGCCTGTCCGGTCTGATCCGATCCCTGAACGGATGGAAAAATAGGGTTTCCATCCGTCCACATTTCACGGACAGGATCGGATACGGTTGGCAGCGGGTGTCAGCGGAGGTGTCTCCGCTGACATCCGCTGCCCCATAGAGCTGCATGGAGAATCCGATCAGATCCGCCTAAAAAACTGACAGGCAGATCTGATCGGATCGCCCGTGTGAAAGAGCCCTTATACTGCAAGTTCAATTGGGCTTTAAACTTTTTATTACCATAACGTATAATAAATGTGGCAGTCAAAGAAGGTTTCATCCGACCAAACATTTCAAATAACAATTTCTTTCACCAGAGATGATGGTCTGATCCAGGGGAGATAACAGAGAGGTAAAGAGGAGTAAGGTAATATGTACATGTCAGAGGATCTGTATAATATAATGTGGGGTACTCACATCCAGTACATGGGAGGGGATCCTGTAAGGGCCATCAAGCCAATTCTTGATCCTAGATAAAGCCCGGAGAAGAGGTCTTTCAGGGAGGATCAACGAGCCGAATAAAATTAAAATTAATCCAAGACAGAATACAACACCGATTATACACACCAGCAGCCATATATAAGTAACATCTGAAAAAAAAAAAAAAAAACAGATTTCTTATATACAATAACAATTTTCAAATAAAAGAAACAAAAAAGTTATTTAAAAGCGAAACCTTAGCCAGATATAAAAGACAAAAACATACAGTGCCTTGAAAAAGTATTCATACCGCTGTAAATCTTCCACATTGTGTCATGTTACAAATAAAAACGTAAATGTATTTTATTGGGATTTTATGTGATAGACCAACACAAAAGTGACACATAATTGTGAAGTGGAAGGAAAATGATAAATGGTTTCAACATTTATTTACCACTAAATATCTGAAAAGTGTGGCGTGCATTTGTATTTATCCCCCTTTACTCTGATACCCCTAAGTAAAATCTAGTGGAACCAATTGCCTTCAGAAGTCACCTAATTAGTAAATAGAGTCCACCTGTGTGTAATTGTATGCCCAGTATAAATACAGCTGTTCTGTGAAGTCTTCAGAGGTTTGTTAGAGAACCTTAGTGAACAAACACACACCAGACAGGTCAGGGATAAAGTTGTGGAAAAGTTTAAAGCAGAGTTAGGTATAAAAAAAAAATATCCCAAGCTTTGAACATCCCATGGAGCACTGTTCAAACCATCATCCGAAAATGGAAAGAGTATGGGACAACTGCAAACCTACCAAGACATGGCCGTCTCCCTAAACTGACAGGCCGGGCAAGGAGAGCATTAATCAGAGAAGCAGCCAAGAGGCCCATGGTAACTCTGGAGGAGCTGCAGAGATCCACAGCGCAGGGTGGAGAATCTGTCCACAGGACAACTATTAGTAATGAACTCCACAAATCTGGCCTTTATGGAAGAGTGGCAAGAAGAAATCCATTGTTGAAAGAAAGCCATAAAAAGTCCTGTTTGCAGTTTGCGAGAAGCCAAGTGGGGGACACAGCAAACATGTGGAAGAAGGTGCTCTGGTCAGATGAGTCCAAAATTGAACTTTTTGGCCCAAAAGCAAAATGCTATGTGTGGCAAAAAACTAACACTGCACATCACCCTGAACACACCATCCCCACCGTGAAACATGGTGGTGGCAGCATCATCATCACCAGCTCTGTAATCATTAAAGTGGTTATAAAGGCAATTTATTTCCCTAAAATTAACGTTACAATGGTTTTACACAGAGCAGCCCCGAATTTCCTCTACTGGGGTTCCCAGCCAGCACTGTCCACTCCTCCTCTTCTAGCAAGTTGGTTGCTATGTGTGCATTTATAGACACACACAGTGTAGCTCAGGCCCGCCCCCTGCTCCATCCTCTCAGAATTTGATTGACAGAAGCAAGAGCCAATGGCTCCCGCCGCTGCCTCTGTGTCCTGTGAGAACAGGGAGAGGGGAGAGCACCACTGCAGACAAGCACAGCGCTGGATCAAGATAGGACTAGATAAGGATCAAGATAGGATAGATAGGTAAGTGTCTAGGAAGTTGGGGGGGGGTAATATAACCACTGGGGAAGGGAATGCATTAAAGGTAAAAAAATGTCTTGACTTTAGAACCACTTTATAATATTATTAAAGTGTATATTATCAAGCCAAAACCTTGGGGAAGGATTGGAACTCCACAGTCACTTTTCAGTGCAAACACCGCCCTCAGGTGATACTGCCGCCTCCTTTATGTCTGTTCTTTTTCTTTTTTTGACAGCTTTTTGAATGGGAATACTAAGTCTCAGCCTAGCGTTTGGCTCATGGTTGCAGCACAGCCCCATTTATCTGAATAGGTTGAGTTTGGCAGCAGTACTACCTCCGAATGCGATGAAGGGAGAAATGTTGCTATTTCCCGAAGCACTATGGTCACGGCATGAGTATGACCTCATCCAGTTGAAGGGGGGAATGCTTAGAGGGGCAGTAAAAATGTAGCTAATAGATCTATTTTTACCGACTCACCCATATTATTGGCATTCATAACATGTAAGCTGCCTTACGGTCTGGAGAATCGAGACGAGATTGGCCACATGACTTTGACAGGTCATAAAATACGGGCTATCCCCCCTCCCATCACTTCTTTCCCCCCTCATTAAAATGAATAAAACTACCAAACACAGGAACCAACCTGTTCTGCATGAAGTTTATATGGTTTTTATACGTGTTGGCTTAAAGTGATTGTAAAGTCTCTTTTTTCTCCTAAAATAACAACCTGTTATATGTACCTCCTCTGTGTAATGGTTTTGCACAGAGCAGCCCCGATCCTCCTCTTCTCAGGCCCCACTTCGGCTCCACTGGCCCCTCCCTCCTGTTGAGTGTCCCCACAGCAAGCAGTTTGTTATGGGGGCACCCGACCTGAGTCACAGCTCCTTGTGTCTATTAAGACAAGGAGCCCCATTTAACCCTGCCCCCTCTCTCTCCAGATTGGCTGACTTTGAGTGCCAGCAGCAGGAGCCAATGGCACCGCTGCTGTGTCTCAGCCAATCAGGAGGAAGAAAGCAGTGGAACTCGTGGACATCGCTGGAGGAAGATGGGGGGGGGGGGTCAGTAAGTACTAGGGGGCGTGGCGATTTTGGCTCTGAGGAAGAGGGTCCTCCCTCGAAACGTGTAAGCCAAATCAGGTTTTGAGGACGCCATCACGCTATCCAGCAGTAGAGAAGTGTCCTGGAAGCGAGCGGTGCCCATTTCCTATATGCTTGTTCTTATGCTACGTTTGTGAGTATATTGTACGCTACCCTTCTTTGATTTTAATAAACTTTTAAGTGGTAATGCACAAGGTCGGTGCGCCCTTCTCTTGTTGTTTCCTTGAAGTACTAGGGGGTGTTGGAGGGGGACTGCTGCACACAGGTTTTTTTATCTTAGATGAAAAATCTTAGGACATTACAACCACTTTAATCTGTGTGCTCTGAATTATTCAGAAAAAACAAACATACTAGTAGCTGAATTAGCTTTCACTCAAAAACTGTCCATTATGTGTCTGCAAGTCTGTGAATCTGACCCTGAACTATCTTAAGCACCCGGTTGTGTGCATATGTATCTGTTCAATCAGATATGCAGACATCACCAAAGAGGGGCCCTCCCTTTCCTCCCCTCTTGCCCCTCCCCTTTTTCTCCCCACTTTCTGCTATCCTTGTTCCCCCCTTCTTGGCCCCTGACAGTGTACATTTCTTACCTGGTCCTGACAGCTGCCTTGATATTTCTGGTAATTGGTTATATGATCTTTTGGGGCAACTCCCCCCGGGAACCAGTTGAGGCATCCAAATACACGTCAACCTCTAAGTTGTGTATTACGTTAAAATGTTTATCTTCTTGCATGATCCTGTTTTTTCTGAGTCAATTCGGATTCTTGGTTCTTTGTAATGCAATTCTTATGCTCATTTATGTGTTGAGAATATGGAAATACAATGCATTTACTGACTCTTTTCTCTAGACTTCAATGACAATGTTATATGGCATTCTGTTTAAGAAGTTTTTCTATAAATAAATAAAAAAACAAACCTATCGAAATAAATCAATCAATTACCTGTAACTGTTATTTTACACACGGGGTCACTCATCAGGCCTTTTATAAAACTCGTGTAAGGATACACCTGTACACAGTAATTTGTATTGCGCTCCAGACTCTCCAATACGTAGGTCCTGGAAGATCCTAGGTGAACGGTCTTCTAAAGTGAAAAGACAAATCCAGGTCAGAAGATGAACAAGTTGTATAGACATCAACAAGAGAGACCTTTAAACTAGAAAAACTCATTGATAAAGTTCCTGGCTCTTAGGAGGCCACCTCTGCTATAAACCACGGAGGAGGCCACCTCTGCTATAAACCACGGAGGAGGCCACCTCTGCTATAAACCACGGAGGAGGCCACCTCTGCTATAAACCACGGAGGAGGCCACCTCTGCTATAAACCACGGAGGAGGCCACCTCTGCTATAAACCACGGAGGAAGCCACCTCTGCTATAAACCACGGAGGAGGCCACCTCTGCTATAAACCACGGAGGAGGCCACCTCTGCTATAAACCACGGAGGAGGCCACCTCTGCGATAAACCACGGAGGAGGCCACCTCTGAGATAAACCACGGAGGAGGCCACCTCTGCGATAAACCACGGAGGAGGCCACCTCTGCGATAAACCACGGAGGAGGCCACCTCTGCGATAAACCACGGAGGAGGCCACCTCTGCGATAAACCACGGAGGAGGCCACCTCTGCGATAAACCACGGAGGAGGCCACCTCTGCGATAAACCACGGAGGAGGCCACCTCTGCAATAAACCACGGAGGAGGCCACCTCTGCGATAAACCACGGAGGAGGCCACCTCTGCGATAAACCACGGAGGAGGCCACCTCTGCGATAAACCACGGAGGAGGCCACCTCTGCGATAAACCACGGAGGAGGCCACCTCTGCAATAAACCACGGAGGAGGCCACCTCTGCAATAAACCACGGAGGAGGCCACCTCTGCAATAAACCACGGAGGAGGCCACCTCTGCAATAAACCACGGAGGAGGCCACCTCTGCAATAAACCACGGAGGAGGCCACCTCTGCAATAAACCACGGAGGAGGTAATTTCAGCAATAAACCATGGAGGCCATGTCTGTAATAAGTTATTAACGTTTTAGGCTTCAAGAAGGAAGTAGGCCATACTGTGGCAGGAAGCCAATTCTGTGTTGACATGACCAGCAATTAGAAACAAGTAGTAAAGTCAAGAGGCTTGAAGGAATATATCTATAGGACAGCAACAAAAATGCTGTTTTTTACAAACAGGATCAGCATGGCAACCAGGGAACATTTTCAGAAGAGACGTAAGCAAACTCCATGTTGCTTTCAAGATAGATCTCCTTTAAGCATGAGTGTAAGATGGATCTCCTTTAAGCACGGGTGTAAAATGGATCTCCTTTAAGCATGGGGGGAAGATGGATCTCCTTTAAGCGTGGGTGTAAGATGGATCTCCTTTAAGCACAGGTGTAAGATGGATCTCCTTTAAGCACGAGTGTAAGATGGATCTCCTTTAAGCAGAGATGGATCTCCTTTAAGCACAGGTGTAAGATGGATCTCCTTTAAGAACGGGTGTAAGATGGATCTCCTTTAAGCACAGGTGTAAGATGGATCTCCTTTAAGCACAGGTGTAAGATGGATCTCCTTTAAGCACGAGTGTAAGATGGATCTCCTTTAAGCACGAGTGTAAGATGGATCTCCTTTAAGCACGAGTGTAAGATGGATCTCCTTTAAGCACGAGTGTAAGATGGATCTCCTTTAAGCACGAGTGTAAGATGGATCTCCTTTAAGCAGAGATGGATCTCCTTTAAGCACAGGTGTAAGATGGATCTCCTTTAAGCACAGGTGTAAGATGGATCTCCTTTAAGCACAGGTGTAAGATGGATCTCCTTTAAGCACAGGTGTAAGATGGATCTCCTTTAAGCACAGGTGTAAGATGGATCTCCTTTAAGCACAGGTGTAAGATGGATCTCCTTTAAGCACAGGTGTAAGATGGATCTCCTTTAAGCACAGGTGTAAGATGGATCTCCTTTAAGCACAGGTGTAAGATGGATCTCCTTTAAGCACAGGTGTAAGATGGATCTCCTTTAAGCACAGGTGTAAGATGGATCTCCTTTAAGCACAGGTGTAAGATGGATCTCCTTTAAGCACAGGTGTAAGATGGATCTCCTTTAAGCACAGGTGTAAGATGGATCTCCTTTAAGCACGGGTGTAAGATGGATCTCCTTTAAGCTCGAGTGTAAGATGGATCTCCTTTAAGCACAGGTGTAAGATAGATCTCCTTTAAGCACAGGTGTACGATGGATCTCCTTTAAGCACGGGTGTAAGATGAATCTCCTTTAAGCACGGGTGTAAGATGGATCTCCTTTAAGCTCGAGTGTAAGATGGATCTCCTTTAAGCTCGAGTGTAAGATGGATCTCCTTTAAGCACAGGTGTAAGATAGATCTCCTTTAAGCACAGGTGTAAGATAGATCTCCCTTAAGCACGGGTGTAAGATGGTCCAAATGCTGTAGAGAAAGACTTTTGCAATCTGTGTGGAAGCAGTCATTTCTCTGCAGGGGGTTCAACATGACCACTGTTGAGCCATGCCTATAACTCTACAACCAGGAAAGTTCATGCTCCCTGCTGGATGGGGAGCTCTGGATGTTTCTCAGCAGAGGGAATGCCAAACCTCTGCAGAGAGACCACAGCTTCCACACACACAGCAAGGGGTCCTTATCTATAGCATGCTGGCAGGGAACAGGCTTTTCTACTCAGGATGCAATTGTTCTAAAGAAAAAGGTCTGTATATCTTTGCACCTATTTTGTTTTGATGCACCTGGAATGTGTTTTGCAGATTTAAAACTGAAAAATTCAGTCAAGGCTTTAAGTACAAAATTTCACATTGGACTGGAATGTACAGTATGTGTCTGGGCACGTCACACATTAGTTGGTTAAAGTGCAATATGATGTATTCCACATAGAACAAAGACCTGGTGATACCCAATTCCCTGGACAGGCACATGCCAGGAACCTACCTTCTCCTCTGAATTCTCCTTCCAGTAGGACAGGTTATAGTTTATTGCCAATATATTAGGAATTGGTGAGAAAGGAGGTGAAAAATCCACAACCAAATTTCCTGAATTGGAATCCAGAACAAGTGATTTCACAGGTCCTATAGTTGCTGCAGAGAGAAACAGAACATGTGTAAATGACTGTATATAAGCGGTACCACCATGTGTCTATCTATTAGAGCTGCACGATTAATCGTAACAGAATCGAGATCGCGATTCACTCCCCCTGACGATCTTAACATGACACTTGCTAGATTCTTTACATAGCTGTGAGGGAGCAGCTGTCAAAAAAAAAAAAGAGCCTCCCGCAAAAGCCTATCAGCATTAGTCTCCCACTGAACTGTAAACACAAATGATTACATTGTATCTTTTCTTTCCCTCTGCCGGAGGAAGGAAGTTTAAACTCTTAAAGACTAAACCTTTTTCCTACACTTGTTGCTTGCAAGTTAAATCAGTTTATTTTTCCTAGAAAAGTAGTTAGAACCCCCAAACATTTATATATTTTTTTTTTTTTAGCAGAGACCCTGCAGAATAAAATGGTGATTGTTGTAAATTTTCATGTCACACTGTATTTGCGCAGCAGTCTTTCAAACGCAATTAATACACTTTAATGAATAAAAAAATAAAACAAAACCGTAAAGTTATCCCAATTTTTTTTATAATGTAAAAGATGTTACACAGAGAATCGTGAAAGAATCGTGATCTTTAATCCAAGCAAAAAAATCGTGATTCTCATTTTGGCCAGAATCGTGCAGCTCTACTATCTATATACACCAATCAGCCATAACTTTATGACTACCCACCTAACGTTGAGTAGGTCCCCCTTTTGCTGCCAAAACAGCCCTGACCTATCAAAGCATGGACTCTGCTAGCCCTCATGGGATATGCTGTGGTATCTGGCACCAAGCTATCAGTAGGAGATCCTTTAAGTAATGTAAGTTGGGAGGTGGGGCCCCCATAGATCTGACTTGTTTTTACAGCACACCCCACAGATGCTAAATTTCATTGAAATCTGGAGAATTGGGAGGCCAAGTGAACACCATGAACTCATTGTTTTCCTCAAACCATTCTTGATCAGCATTTTTGCAGTGTGGCAGGGAGCATTATCCTGATGAAAGAGGCCATTTATCAGGGAATACTTTTTCCATGAAGGAGTGTTATGGCTGATTGGTATAAATATAGTGAACATTGGATGAACTTCCCATAAAGTGGCTGTAAACCTCTGACATGAAATATGAACAAAGCATATCCCCCTATAGCAGTGGTCGCCAGCCTTTCGGACCTCACGGACCTCTGAAGTCATAATTTTGAATTCCACTGACTACTAACATGAATTTGACATGCCTTATACACACAATGCTCCGGCTCTCTGCCCCCTTCCCCTGGGTCACACTGCTGCCTTAAGGCCCGTACACACGATAAGAAAATCTGAAGGGAAATTTCGTCCGACGACCGATCTGCCGATTTTCGGATTGTTAGTATGGTGCTTTCGACAGCCGAACCCGACTTTTCGGCCAAAAAAATCCTGATGTGCAGGCTATATAATTTTTGTCGTCCGTCAAAACAACGTCCGATTTTCGTCTCATTAGTACAGATTTTGATGGAAAAAAATCTTAAGAGCAAGACTAGGCATGCTCAGAGACGAAAGAACACATACAAAACAATCCAACACATGACATCACTTCTGAAGTAGAATTCTGTCGTACGGGAAAATTTGTATAAAAATAACCTCTTCACTTTCCACATCAGACTAGCATGCCACAAAAAACGGACGACAGATCGTTCGATAATCTGATCGTGTGTACGGGGCATTAGACACAAAGCTCTGGCTCTCTACCCACGTACTCTGCATGACACCGCTGTCTTACTGACTCATCGTTGGATCTCACCTCCTTATCCAGCCATGTGCTTGAGCTCCATGCTACCTCCCACAGTCTGATCAGCGTTACCATTGGAAGTGTACTCCTTCACCTCCCGCTCTCTGCTCTACTTCCAGTGCCTCCCTTTGAGTTCACAGGAGCCAGAATTACAGAAGAGGCATCGGGTATCAACGCGTGCTGACAGTATTGGCTGTCAGCGCACATTGAGAACAACACTGCAAACAACATTAGGCGGTATTAATCCGCCACAATGATTTGTGGTAGAGCCCCTGGGGACCACCAAAATTTTCATGTGGACCATCAGTGGTCTATAGTGCTCTATAGTGCGAACTTGGCTCAATCCAGAGCACTACATGCCCTTTCTGTCTGCTGCTTCGTACCTTTGCTCTCTGCAGGAGTCACTTCTGACAAGTTTTTCTGACATCAAGAGATAAGCTGACAGGGGAAGGAGCTCCAGCACACAGCATGATTGACAACCTCAGCTCTGTTCCTGGGTAAAGGGGTGTCCCTTACCTCCAAGGAGCTCTCACTGAGCTCTGCAGAGTGTAACAGGGGACCCCACATCAAACATAGCAGGAGGAACCAAAGAGTGCAGCAGGGGACCCCACATGTGACACAGAGGAAGGAACCACAGTATGCAACAGGGGACCCTACATCAAACAGTGGTAGGAACCACAGTATGCAACAGGGGACCCTACATCAAACAGTGGTAGGAACCAAAATATGCAGCAGGGGACCCTACATCAAACACAGCAGGAGGAACCACAGAGTGCAGCAGGGGACCCCACATGTGACACAGAGGAAGGAACCACAGAATGCAACAAGGAACCCTACATCAAACAGTGGGAGGAACCAAAGAATGCAGCAGGGGACCCTACATCAAACACAGCAGGAGGAACCACAGAGTGCAGCAGGGGACCCCACATGTGACACAGGGGAAGGAACCACAGTATGCAACAGGGAACCCTACATCAAACAATGGGAGGAACCAAAGAATGCAGCAGGGGACCCTACATCAAACACAGCAGGAGGAACCACAGAGTGCAGCAGGGGACCTCACATCTAACACAGAGGAAGGAACCACAGAGTGCAGCAGGGGACCTCACATCTAACACAGAGGAAGGAACCACAGAATGCAGCAGGGGACCCCACATCTGAAAGTTGGAGGAACCACAGAATGCAGCAGGGGACCCCACATCTAACACAGCTGGGAGTGTGTACAGGATAATGAAGATTCTCCATCTGCTGTAGATGTTTAGCAAAGCCAAGAATCGCAGTATTGCATGCGGGAAAGTAAGTATTATAGCTCTAGTGCAGAGGGCTATTTGTATTTTCTTTTCTTGTGACTTCAGTGTCCCTTCAAGGATAACCACTCCCTCCCAACTCTGAATCACTTACTGTTACTAGTTGCTTGGAAATTTGGCAATACAACCCATTCAGATATTCTCGATCCCAACTCTGCCTGGACCCTCGCTTCTCCCCTCCAGAAGGACGGGATTTTTTCTGTGAAGTCACACTCTGTCTCTGTGATGTTTACGCACAATTCACGGGAATCCATGGAACTGCAAGACACAAAACACAAGTTATTGAAATGACTGTACTATCATCATCATCATGCATTATACCCGTATACATACAGATTTGATTTATATATTATATTATATATTTTTTTTTTTTCTCCAGTATAAACTGAATGAGGCCTAGCTGTGAAATAGAATTCTGACTGCTGCCCTTTCATTTAACACTCAATGCCAGGCACAAAAACCTGAATTTAAATTATATTCAATAGCCACAAAATATATAAATTTACTTTGTATGCCAATGCCTTTGCAAATTTACCTTGTATATGTTGCAGTGGCACCATTACTGTTCTGTACATTGCCTGTAGAGAGCAGAGCTGTGAAAGGGGCCAACAGGCTCCACCCACTACAGGCTGCCTGCAGAAAACTATAGGAGGGGGCGGAGACAAGACCAGCCACCCTGCACAAGGAGAGAGAGCAACAGTGAGTGGTCTTTATTATAGGAAGATCCTGCACAGAGGGAAAGTCACACATTGGATTATTGCACAGATGTGGAAGAAATACACAAAGCACACTAAGATCCAAGGTAAAACACACACGACTCTTAGATTTAGACAATATTTGCCGATTCCTGCATCTAGCTTATAAACTCCTTTTTTTAACAATAGGAATGTGTACAAACACAAAATAAAGAATGATGATGCAAATGTCAAAACATTTTTAAAGCCCAACTCCCAAAAAAAATAAAATAAAGAATATGTCAGGCAGTGCTAGGGGAAAAAAGGCAACTCTGGCAACAATACTCACTGTGTCCCCCTGCAGTACCTCCTCTTTGCCACAAGTCTTACAAGCTGAATGACACCCTGCATCACTCAACCAAGAAGACTGGAGCACAGCACTATGCCCCCAGCAGTCACTTGTTCCAGCACTGTGCATGCGCAGTGCATTTTCTCAACAGCGGAACTCAGCTACTACTGCAACAGAGGGCTCCGCTGTTGCTGCTGCACTTTATGAACAAGCCAGAGTGGCCACTAGGGGTGCACTGCTAATGTCCAGCTACCGCAGGACAGAAAGCGGCCAGCTACTAAGGAGTTTTTTTTGGACAGGCTGTGTATGGCCTACATGTATGGAAGCGGGCATAAGTGACTATTTGAACAGCAACAGAGTGGTATGTGCTGGGGATTCTAAAATGCATTGGGAAATTTTTGAAAAATGCCCATTAAAGGTGAAATCGCTCTTTAAAGGAAAGGATTTGCAATCTTATCTAAACAGTTTTGCTATGCATTTACCGGTTAGTGAGTGAAATCGTGTCACCTACCCAGCTCTAGCCTGCTGATGGACAATGAAGGAACCGCTAACACACTAGGTCATCCGTTCTGCTCACTCTGTGGTCTCCTCCTGTCAGCAAGTCCCCTGTCAGCACATGTGCCCGTAGTACAGCTGATTGGCTGCTAGCACTGACCCTTCCTTTTCCGGCAGAGGAACACATGAGGCGGATACCGATTACTATACTATAGTACTATTTAGCACTTACAGTATGCTTGTGTGTAAATGTATGCCCTGACAAGAAGGTAGGAGATATTTCCCCACTAGGGACACAGATTGCAATAAAAACCTGACAGAGGTTCAAACCCATTTTCCACTCTATCAAAAAGGAGTTAAGCTTTAAGGAAATCATGAGTATGTGCTAAAGCCAGGGTGCCCAATCTTTTGAAGACTGAGGGCCACTTAAGCGACTTGTTAACCGGTCGTGGGCCACAATGAGCAGAACGGGCGGATGACAGGTCCGTGTCCACACTGCATATGCAGAGCGGACACGGACACAACCCACTCTCCTCTCTACCCTCCAATCCAATCTGCCTAGACTGAAAGGGACCGATCCACTTCTGTTTTTGTTTAGTGGATCGGATTGGTAGTAGGTGGATGTAAACGGACACGTTCTTTTACATCTTCCACTCCATAGAGGTTAATGAATGGTCCAATTGGGTCCACATGAAAAACAGACAGGAGGATCCGATCGGACTGATCATGTGAAAGGGGCCTAAGGCCTAAGTTTATCTGCACCGCAGGTGCACAGCAGTGCACCTGTGGCTTTCCTGTGGGTTAGCTGAACTTTGCCATAGACTTCTATTACATTCTGCAGGTGTGGTGCACTTTCTGAAAGCTCTCCAAACCCGCAGGTAATAACAGAAGTCTATGGCTCAGCGCAGGTAATCAGTTTGAAAGCAGCCTAGTAACCACTGCAGAACAGATATGCCCATATATACTGTGATTTTAGTAATAAACGTATCTTTAATAACAGTCTTCTAATCAGGTATTCCCGGCTGTTGCTGTCCCAGGCGGAGTACATTTGGTATCAATCCGCCTGTGACAGGAGCCGGCGCTATACATGAAGATTCGGCTTATGCATCTCTGCCCCGCAGCTGTTTGCTTATTCTAGCGCCAGCTTCATTCTCAACACTGATGCTCTGGAATGGCAGGTCGGCAACCCACAAACTGGGCTTGCTGACCCACCATCACAAAGCAGGTGGTCGCAGACCACATCGGAGGGCTCCTAGGGCCACTGGTTGGGCACCCCCGTGCTCAAGTCTGTTTAAAAAAAGATGCCAGTCTGGAGTTCTTCTATAAGGTGTACTCTCTTATGTATATAACAGCTGAATCTACCCTTGATGGAGGAACTGGGGACCTTGTTGTGGTACAAGTTATACCTCTCCTCACTCCCCGATGGGGGTCATTATGTTTTATTTCTATAAATAAAGGCTCTGAACTTGTTTTGGGGTCAGACATCCTGTTGATCTCCTTCCGTTTTGGTGGACTTGTGGATGTCCTCCAGCCAGGAAATGAGGCTGGCTCTGTCTGACGCTGCAACTTCTAACGCACACTGTGAAAAGCTTTGGGTGCCAAAGTTTGCTGTGGGTTTAACATGTTTGAATGGAGTATAATCTATTTTTTCATCATTTTATTCTCCAGGGGCTCTGCTTTCAGGAAATATATTGTATAATGGTTTAGGCATCTCGCACACGGATGTAATCATTTCCTGATGCTTGTACACAAGATCCTGCTGGCAGAAATGTCCTGAGTAAAAATGCAGGTTTATGTTTGATAAAGACCTCGCCTAGAGGAGCGTGAATATGCATACGCCTATACACACATACAAATCTTCTTCATCCACTTCTAGCCGCCAGCATTTCAGTTTACGTGTACACACTCGTAAATATTTCCGCATCCTTGCACATAATGACTGCACATACATTTAGGTCCATATATATTTGGAAACAGGCAGAATTTTAGATTTTTTTCCGGTATTTACCATAACATATTCAAGCTATTGTTCTAGAATAGATAATACCTTAAAGTGCACACTCTCAGGTTTAATTTGAGGGTATGTACATCCAAATCGGAGGAAGGGTTTAGGAATTACAGCTCTTAAGAAAAGCAGCCACCCCCCCCCCTTTTTTTTTTTTTCAAGGGACCGAAAGTAACTGGACAATTGAATCAAAAGCTGTTTCATTGCCAGGTGTGGGATACGCCTTCGATATTTCTTCATCAATTAAAGCGGAGTTCCACCCTGGAATACTTTTTTTAATAAAAATACCCCCGGGACAGTCAGGGCTAGTACATTCCACAATGGCTAGCCTCTGATCTGTCCCGGGTTGCACTTACCTTTTAGGACAAATACTTACCTTGAAAAAGTATTGTCCAGCGCTGCCATCTCAGGTGTGGGCAGCTTGAAGCCAGCGCGATCCTCTTCTGCATCCTCTTCCGTCTTCTTCGGTCCCACGATGCACTGCACCGGCCCCAACGTCACTTCCGGTGCGCGCGCGTCATCCCTCCTGGCATGCCCAGAAGCTGTTTAGAAGGGAATGACGTGCGTGCCCCGGAACTGACGTCGGGGCCGGTGCAGGCGCAATGATTCCTGGGAGCGATGATGTTCAGCTCCCAGGAATCATTGCAAAGCCAGGAAGTGACGACGGGCCGTGGCCGCCGAGGGGAGGAAGAAGGAAGTAAGGTAAGTATATTTTCTGATCTACAAGGTACAAGGACAAATGAAACTAAGATTAGTCTGTACCAGAATGACAGAAAGATAAGTTTGTGGAGAAGGCTTGGAACAGCTCATGATCCAAAGCACACAACGTCATCTGTAAAACATGGTGGAGGCAGTGTGATGGCATGGGCATGTATGGCTTCCAGTGGCACTGGGTCATTGGTGTTTGTTGATGATGTGACAGAAGAAAGAAGCAGCCGGATGAATTCTGCAGTGTTTAGAGATATACTGTCAGCCCAGATTCAGCGAAATGCAGCAAAGTTGATTGGACAACACTTCATAGTACAGATGGACAATGATCCAAATACACTGCAAACGCAACCCAGGAGCTTCGGAAGGAAAAGAAGTGGAATATTCTGCAATGGTCAAGTCAATCACCTGATCTCAACCCAATTGAGCATGCATTTCACTTGCTGAAGGCAAAACTAAAGGCAGAAAGACCCACAAACAAAGAACAACTGAAGACAGCTGCAGTTAGAGCCTAGCAAAAGCATCAGAAAGGAGGAAACCCAGTCTTTGGAAATGTCCATGGGTTCCAGACTTCAGGCAGTCATTGCCACTAAAGGTTTCTCAACAAAATATTAAAATTGAACATTTTATTTATGATTATATTCATTTGCCCATATACATTTGAGCCCCTAAAAATGGGGGGACTGTGTATATAAATGGTTGCAGTTCCTAAAATTTGGACTATTTATGTTCAACCCCTTGAATTAAAGCTGAAAGTCTGCACTTCAAATTAATTTGGATTTTAATTTCATTCTGGTGGCATACAGAGCCAAAAGTATGAAAATTGTGCCTGTGTCCAAATACGGTAGATATAGACCTAACTGTAATACGGTTTTGTTCTTTATTACGCCATATAACGCTTAATTGCACGCTTTATCTTTTCACAGCTGTGTGCGTTGTCCCATAGAGCACAATGCACATGTTCAATCCATATTTGGGAAAAAAA
This sequence comes from Pelophylax lessonae, assembly GCF_965119305.1. NCBI lineage: Eukaryota > Metazoa > Chordata > Amphibia > Anura > Ranidae > Pelophylax > Pelophylax lessonae. The sequence goes on from NC_138769.1 coordinate 99,925,471, forward strand.
CAAAAAAAATGTACACTACCGTTAAAAAGTTTGGGGTCACCTAGAAATGTCCTTATTTTTTAAAGAAAAGCACTGTTTTTTTCAATTAAGATAACTTTAAATGAATCAGAAATACAGTCTAGACATTGTTATTGTGGTAAAGGATTATTCTAGCTGGAAACGGCTGATTTTTAATGGAATATCTACATAGGTGTACAGAGGCCCATTTCCAGCCACCATCACTCCTGTGTTCTAATGATACATTGTGTTAGCTAATCGTGTTAAAAGGCTAATTGATGATTACAAAACCCTTGTGCAATTATGTTAGCACAGCTGAAAACTGTTATGCTGATTAGAGAAGCTATAAAACTGGCCTTCCTTTGAGCTAATAGAGTATCTGGAGCATCGGCATTTGTGGGTTTGATTATACTCTCTAAATGCCCAGAAAAAGAGAAGTTTCTTCTGAAATTCAACAGTCTATTCTTGTTCTGAGAAATGAAGGCTATTCCATGCGAGAAATTGCCAAGACACTGAAGATTTCCTACAGTGGTCCGTGTTCCTGTGAATTTCCCTACAGTGGGATTTGGCAGCCTTTTCATTTGCATAGGCTGCAAATCGCACTAGAAAGCACAAAAAGTAGAGCATGCACTGCTTTAGAAAAAGTGCGCTGCACCAAATCACCAGATTCTACAATACCATGCGATCTGGTGCCTGCAAAATGCACTGTGTTTGCAATCTGACACCTGCAGCAGATTGCAAAGGCAATGCATTTTTAATGTGGTGAGAGACATGCACAGAACGCACCTTTCCCTCACCGCGTTCTGGTGTTATTGTGTCTTTAAAATGTGCATTTTAACGTATGCAGAAAACGTAAAAATAAAAATGGAAAAAAAGGGCTCTGGCAGGAAAAGGGTTAAAGCTGTATTAGCCAGAGTGCAGGGAGACGCAGGGATCCCACACACCCTATGTATCAGATGTTGAAGATTCTAACAATATTGGCTCTGCAAAAGAGAGAAGATGCAGCTTACACCCCAATGGTAACAATCAGAGCTGTATTATATAATGTCACAATAGCGTCTCTTTAAAGCTAAAAAATTCTTGTGCTGGGGGGCAGGGGTAGTGTACATGCAGGCAGTTGAGCCAAGGTTTACATCCCCCCTCTCGACCCACACATGCCGCCGCCGTCATAGGCATAGCAAAAATTAAATCCCGCTTTCTTCGGCGGGCAGTACTCCCCCCCTCCCCCGCTGAATGTGACCCAATCAAGGAATGCAGACATGCCGCAACTGCCTTAAACGCGGTGGGTCAGCATTTTCACGGTAAAAAGAGGCAGTGAGGTGACATATTGTCTCTTCACGGCCTGTAAAACACCCTGTAAAAAAGTGATTCACTGCGGATCACTTTTCAGAGGGGCGACAAGGGCTTCCGCACAGCAGAACAACGCCCATACACAAATTGTTCAAATACATATTTCTGGGAACTGTCTTACCTGACAAAATTTGTGTCATTCTGTTCAGCCATACTTGTGATCTGGACATTCCTGCAAGACAGCATAACTAAGTTGGTGACATCACTTCTCTACAGTTACAGCAATACAGTGCAGTCACCAGCACGCTGAATAGAGAATGACAGATCCAAGGATGTACAAGTGCCAGAGCCATTTTTTATATACATATTACAATGCACATTTTAGACCCCCCCCCCCCCCAAATTATATATTTTCTGAAATCAGGGCCCGAAGGAAAAAAAAAAAGCGCTCATGTTTATCAAAACCATACTTTGCGGAAATAAAATACATTCATTTTATTGCATACACACACTAAATTACCCAACCTGTTAAAAAAAAATTAAATAAAAGAGGAGGTTGCATCAAGTAACTTGATAGCAGACATGCTTGGGGGCTGTGATCGTGGAAGTGATCAGGCAGCTTCCTCACTCTTTTTAGAAAGCTAACAGTAGGCTTGACAGGTGTAAAAATGAATTGGGAGCGTGTGTAAATACCCGCACTGTTGCTGCTGACATAAGCCGTACAAAAAGGGGTTAAAGCAAACCTTTCTTAACTGAAATAAAGGGGGCGCTATTGCTTCTATAAATGCTACCTGTCTGGCTGTTCTGTTGAGCCCCAATTTCACTGGCCCAGAACAAGTAGGCACATCAGAAAAAGTATTTTTTATTTTATCAGATTTTTTTCCCTTAAAGGGTAACTCCACCTTCGTGGGGAAAAAAAGTTGCAAATGAAAAAAAAAACAATATAGTGTATACATTTGTGACACAAATCATATTGTAATTAAATGTTATTAAAAATGACCTTTCCTGCAACTGTTGTAATTTTCTGAAAATGCAATGCAATATGGCTACCTGGAGCGGTTCTGTACACAGAATGTATACTGACCACACCCCAGAAACATCATTTCCTGCTTGTGTGATTGGCTCACCAATTTTCCCAGAAGTCTGCACTAAGATACAAGTCAGATTTCTGGCATCCCCTGCAACAAAAATGTCATTTTTGGTGAGATACTCCCAATAAGAACACGTTTAAAAGGGATGCAGGCCCAGCAGCTTTCCTCATCAGAGGCCTGCAGGTGCCACAGCTGATAGATAATTATGAAACCACTCCCATTTGACCCACTTAGCACAGACACAGAGGAATAAAAAGGGATTTCCTCAGAATAACAAAAAGGTAGAAATCTGCAACAAAGTTTGTTAAAATCCTTGCAATGTACAGAGATCACCCAGAGGGGAATGTTTTTTTCTTCAAAAGTAGAGTTACGCTTTATTATTCTTTCAATTTTTATAACAGAGAGAAGAACAAAAACAGAGGGAAATACATTGTATCCAGAATCTGGAGAACATGAAAGCAACATACAGTGCTGGTTCACATTGGTGCAATGCGGAAACCCTGCGAATCCACTGCGGGTTCCTGCATCACATTCAACTCGCAGGCAGATCACACTGTCATATGCAAATTGCTGGGAGTAACAATACAAAATTAACGACACCCTCAGATTAGTTTGCATATCGCATTGGTGTGGACACCCATGTGATCCGAATCTGGTGCGGACCAAAAAAAGGGTCCTGCGCAACTTTGGTCCGAATGTGATGCAAATTCAGCCATGCAATCTGTATGGCTGAACTCGCATCACACAGACATTGCATTTGATTTGCATAGAAGTGCGATGCGAATCACAAGCGGTGTCTTACATCGCATATGTGTGAACCGGCACACAGAATGAAATCATACTTGGATCATATTGAACAACCAGCACAAAAGTTGTAAAAGCCTATAAACATGTACAGGTTTCCCTGGAAAGCCCCGGAGTACAAACCAACATTTGTGGTATATAATGGGTATGGAAAAGAATCACACCCCTTAAAAATAATCACATTTTCTTGCTTTGCAGCCTGAAATGAAGGACACAGTTTTTGTTTTATCCAGCAGTATTTACTTAGTGCAACTTATAACATCCGAATGAAAGATAACACCAACATGTCAGATAAGAATTGAAAAAAAATTTAAAAAACAGAATCACTGAGTTGGAAAAAGGATCACCCCTGTGTCAGTATTTAGTTAAACCACCTTTTGCTTTAATTCCAGCCTTTAGTCTGTTAGGAAAGGTCCTTTACACATCTAGACTTTGCAATATTTGCCCATTCTTCTTTGCAGAACTGCTCAAGTTCAGTTAAATTTGATGGTGACCATTTGTGGACTGCAGTCTTCAAGTCATTCCACAGATTTTCATTGTGGTTTAACCAATTGAAGACCAGGCATTTTTTTTTGGTGCATGCTCTACCTTTTGTGCGATTTGCAGCCTATTCAAATGAATAGGCTGCCAAATCACACTGTAGGACAGGGGTGTCAAACTCAAATTCAACAGGGGCCGCATCAGCAGTATGGTTGCCCTCAAAGGGCCGGTTGTATCTGTAGGACTAGGTTTCTACACTTTATTATCATACATAATTTTCTCTGCATTTAATTCAGGAGTGCGCTACATACAGAGTGCAGGAATCAGGGGTTCGCTACATACAGAGTGCAGGAATCAGGAGTGCGCTACGTACAGAGTGCAGGGATCAGGGGTGCGCTACGTACAGAGTGCAGGGATCAGGGGTGCGCTACGTACAGAGTGCAGGGATCAGGGGTGCGCTACGTACAGAGTGCAGGGATCAGGGGTGCGCTACGTACAGAGTGCAGGGATCAGGGGTGCGCTACGTACAGAGTGCAGGGATCAGGGGTGCGCTACGTACAGAGTGCAGGGATCAGGGGTGCGCTACGTACAGAGTGCAGGGATCAGGGGTGCGCTACGTACAGAGTGCAGGGATCAGGGGTGCGCTACGTACAGAGTGCAGGGATCAGGGATGCGCTACGTACAGAGTGCAGGGATCAGGAGTGCGCTACGTACAGAGTGCAGGGATCAGGAGTGCGCTACGTACAGAGTGCAGGGAATCAGGAATGCGCTACGTACAGAGTGCAGGGAATCAGGAGTGCGCTACGTACAGAGTGCAGGGAATCAGGAGTGCGCTACGTACAGAGTGCAGGGATCAGGAGTGCGCTACGTACAGAGTGCAGGGATCAGGAGTGCGCTACGTACAGAGTGCAGGGATCAGGAGTGCGCTACATACAGAGTGCAGGGATCAGGAGTGCGCTACGTACAGAGTGCAGGGATCAGGAGTGCGCTACGTACAGAGTGCAGGCATCAGGAGTGCGCTACGTACAGAGTGCAGGCATCAGGAGTGCGCTACGTACAGAGTGCAGGCATCAGGAGTGCGCTACGTACAGAGTGCAGGCATCAGGAGTGCGCTACGTACAGAGTGCAGGCATCAGGAGTGCGCTACGTACAGAGTGCAGGCATCAGGAGTGCGCAACGTACAGAGTGCAGGCATCAGGAGTGCGCTACGTACAGAGTGCAGGCATCAGGAGTGCGCTACGTACAGAGTGCAGGCATCAGGAGTGCGCTACATACAGAGTGCAGGCATCAGGAGTGCGCTACGTACAGAGTGCAGGCATCAGGAGTGCGCTACATACAGAGTGCAGGGATCAGGAGTGCGCTACATACAGAGTGCTGGGGTCAGGAGTGCGCTAGGTACAGAGTGCAGGGATCAAGAGTGCGCTACGTACTGAGTGCAGGGATCAAGAGTGCGCTACGTACAGAGTGCAGGGATCATGAGTGCGCTACGTACTGAGTGCAGGGATCAAGAGTGCGCTACGTACTGAGTGCAGGGATCAAGAGTGCGCTACGTACAGAGTGCAGGGATCATGAGTGCGCTACGTACTGAGTGCAGGGATCAAGAGTGCGCTACGTACAGAGTGCAGGGATTAGGAATGCGTTAAGTACAGAGTGCAGGGTTCAGGAGTGTGCTACATGCTTTGCTTTGCATGCCATTGAGAAGGTGATTAGCTACATCTGATTGAGTTTACAAGTCATTTTTAGGAGGGGGTGATCCTTTTTCTAACTCAGTGATTCTGTTTTTTTTCTGAAATGTTTGCATTTTATCATTCACATGGATGTTAGAAGTTGCACTATAAATACAGCTGGCTAAAAGAAAAAAAAAACTGTCTCTGCCTTCATTTCAGGTTGCAAAGCAACAAAATATGATTATTTTAAAAAAGGGGGGGGGGAACAGGTAATTATTTTCTATACCCATTGTAACTGACACAAGAGGAATAAATAAGATACAAAGTTAAAGATTTTCATTTGTCCAGTCTACATTACTTATTATCAAAGTCCAGCTAATGGGCTCCTATTAGAAATTGGGTGGCTGCATAACAACAGCTGTTGAGAAGGGTCAGTTACCAAGAAGGTATTCTTCTTTTTAAGCCCTAAAAAATTTTTGGGGAATTTTTACAGACAATCTCTACCAGCATAGGTCAGTTTTTGGAATGAGAGTATATCATGCAGCCTTTCTCAACTATGGCTGTGCAGCACTCTGGGTTGTTGTCTGTCCTCATCGCGGTGCCATCAAAATGAAATAAAATTTCCATAAATGTCAAACTTTCCAGCGGATCTACAACCTCATTGATTGCTTTGAAGAAGGTGGTTTCAAATTTAAACAAGCCGGAAGGAAAACTGGATGATGTAATTCAGTGTTTCTCAACCTTTTTTCAGTCAAGTCACCCGTTAAAATTATGGACAATCTCGAGACACCCCATTCTAAAATGTAAAAAAAAAACTATTCTAATCGTTTTCCACAATACATGAACATCCACACACGTAGGACACCCAACGTTAAGGGTGATTTATTCTTTCAAATCCAATACACTTTTGCAGACTGGTACTAACTAGGATCCCAAAGTTTCTCTTCTCCCTCAGTTTTTCTCCATCACTTAGCTAATGTGACCCTAGCGCTGACAGAGAAGGGCAGGGGAGTGCCATTGGTTGTTAGGACGCCAGCGGCTAAAAAGTCATAATGGTGCACAATGAAAACCTTTGGCTTTGTGTATAGTATACAATTTTGGGGCACTTTTTGGCATTTTGCCAAGGCACCCCTGAAGGAACCTCAAGGTACCCTGGTTGAAAAAGGCTGATGTAATTGAACAAGTATTGGCATGATGACCCAATTTGGTCAATGACATGGACATTTAGCTGACGAATGGGGAGATGGCAGTCCTGGCAACGGATTATCTCGGCCAGTCAGCAAGCACGGTTTTATGCGATATCTATATTGCTTGACAATGATCAATGATAAAACTTTACACCATGGAACTTTTTTGGGGTTTACCAAAAAGACTTTGTGTGTGTTTACTTATTATGTACAGTAAATCCCCTATATACGAACCTTGGAGTTGCGAACTTTTAAAGATGCGAACATGTGTTTGCACAGTTTTATTATTTGTTCAACCCAGAGCTGAATGAAAAAAAAAAAAAAAAAACACACCGATCAGTGCTCGCAGCCTTTTGTAAGCACTGATCTTTGTTGGACTTATGAACAAGTTGGACTTACGATCAAGCTCCTGAAATGGGACTCATTCGTAAGTAGGGGATTTACTGTAGTATCTTTTTTTTTTTTTTTTTGGTAATTGAGCACTATGTACCGTTACTCATTTACATAGGGGGGAGGGCCAGGTATTTGGGGCCCCCCTGATTTTAAGGGGCTTTCAGACTCCAATATGTCCTCCAACATCTATTGAGCCAGGGATGTGGGGGATGAAGCCCTTGTCCCCATCAACATGGGGGATAGAGGGACCCCTCTGGCAAGGCACCCTCCCACACTGAGGGCACAACATGGAGGATAGAGGGACCCCCCTGGCAAGGCACCCTCCCACACTGAGGGCATGTGGAGTAGGATAGCTCAGGAAGGTGGGGAGGATTTTCTCACTCTCTGTCCCCCACTTTTTATGCTAACCAGGCTGCATTCACCAATAGCGGTCCGGTATAGGTTTTTTATTTTTATTTTTCAGAGGGGGTTAGAGCCCTCCCCCTTTTTATTTTTTTTCCTTTTTTTCTGTGTTTGGGGCCCTTATCTTGAATCACTACTAGATCCCCATCTAGGGTCTGGTATGGATTGGGGGGGGGGGGGGGGGAAGGTCTTTTTTTGCATTATTTTATTTACATTTTAGGTTGGGGTGCCATGAAAACCTTAGACTTACCAGTGATGGTATTTCTAAGAGCCTTTCAGGACAGCACCTGGAGAGAGCCTAGCTCCACCCGAATTTCCCAGGAATCACTGCAGTCTTTAAATCCCTCCTCTTACACCATACCTTCAGTTATAGAGTAGCCTCCGACATGCTGGAAAACAGAGTACATAAAACAACCAACCATAACAGGTTATTAGGTCATATTTTGGAAAAAAACTCACGGAGAGTAGTAGGCTGCTGTCCTGAAAGGCTCTTAGAAATACCATCACTGGTAAGTCTAACTAAGGTTTGCTCAAATCGCCTTTCAGGACAGCACCTGGAGAGGATAGCCGAGTAACTTACCCTAGGGCAGGACCATTGCCTGCAGCACCTTCCTACCGAAGGCCGGATCTGCTGCTGACAGTAAGTCTAACCTATAGTGCTGAAGGAAAGTGGAAAAGCTGGACCAGGTAGCTGCCTTGCAGATTTGTTCAGACGAAGCACCGGCACTTTTGGCCCAGGAAGCAGCCACTGACCTAATAGAATGAGCAGCAATACCTTCAGGAGGATCTTCTGAGCTATGTAGGCCTCTTTGATTGCTCACTTAAGCCACCTTCCTAAAGTACTTTTGGAGGCTTTTTCTCCTTTGCAGGATCCCGTAAAGATTATGAAGAGTGCGTTTGATTTCCTGAAAATTTTGGTCACGATAGATAATGCAATATACATCTTCTCACATCTAAAGTATGGAAGGTCTCCTTAGCGTTAGCTGGAGCCAAAGAAAATGTAGGTAGTACTATTTCCTGAGTACGATGAAAAGATGTTAGAAAGAAAGGCCGGATCCGTTCTGAGAATTGTTTGGTCCAGAAACATACCTAAAATGGATCTGCGACTGACAAGGCCTGAATCTCACTGATTGTTCTGGCCGATGTGATCACTACTAAAAAAAATTTTTAAGAACTAAAATCTTCAGAGAAGTTTCCTCTAAAGGTTCAAACTGAGCTTGAGAAGTTTCCTCTAAAGGTTCAAACTGAGCTTTAGTGAACCCCTGAAACACAAGAGACACATGCCATTTAGGGAAAACGTTAAGGGCCACTGGCCTATTTCGTGCCAATGCCCTGAAAAACCTAATAATTAAAGCTTCTTGTGATGTTTTTAGGGTGCTGGCTGCCAGCCCCTTCTCCATTCCTTCATGGAGGAATTCCAAAACTGAAACTACATCTTTACCTGAAGTCTCTTGAAAGAACACCAGGAATTATATTTCTTCCACACCTTCATTTAAATAGCTCTGGGCACCTTTTACCTACTAGAAAGAAGGGTGGTAATAAGTTTCTCTGACAGACCTCTGGCCCTTAAGTGGTCTTCCTCAGAAACCAAGCTGTCAACAGTAGAGGATCCGATTCCGGATGGTTCAGGGTTTCCTTTGTTAGAAGGTCCCTCCTGAGCAGAAGCTTCCAGGGAGGATTAGTGGCTAGATTTAGAAGGGATGCAAACCAAGGCCTCTTTGGGCAAAAGGGGGTGAATCAGCTGGAGGGGGGGGGGGGGAACGTAGCACAAGGGGGAAGATCCTCTCTGTGAAGAGAAAGGAATATTGGTGCTTTTGCATTTTGCTGGTTCGCAACTAGATCGACCTAAGGATCGCCCCAGACTTCTGCAACCATCAGGATGACTTCATGGTTTAGGCTCCATTCTAATTCTATTATATTTTTCCTGCTTAGGAGACCTGCCAGGAGGTTTTGGGAACCTTTCAGGTAAATTGTTGTTAGAGAAGCCACATTTTGTTCTGCCCAGGCACGTAGCTGCATGGGCAGATCCAAGAGGCTCCTGCTCCTTGTTCCCCCCCTGTTTTGATACATAGGCTACAGCCTTCATGTTGTCCAACTGAACCTGAACATGTTGATCCCTGACAGCTTGTTGAAAGGATAGGAGACCCAGAAATATGGCCTTCAACTCCCACCAGTTGGATGACTTCCTGGCCTCTGTCTTGGACCACGACCCCTGTACAGTACGGTCGTCTAGATGGGCCCCACGCACTTGCATCCATGGTCAGGCATTTGTTTAGGGGAAAAGACCACGTCCGACCTTTCGTCAGATTGACTGGGTTTCGCCACTACCAGAGAGCCCTCTTTACCTTTGTGGCAATCCTGATTGGTTTCTCTAGGGGCTCTAGATGTGACTATTTCCGAAGACTATCCATCTGGAGAGGGTGAGAGTGTAGCGAGAGTATAGCCTGGCTCACTGGATGGCTAAAATGGATGCAGGAAGCGGGTCCAAAGCTGCCATCACTACCCGAACCCGTTACCCTGCGGTTGGTCTAAATCTGTCCCAATGAGGACTGGACCTTTCTTATTTTTTCTTGAGGGAGAAAAACTTTCTGAAGTACCGAATTTATTGTGTACCCCAAAAAAACAAATCTCCTGAGATGGAATCAAGTTGGACTTTTCCAAATTTAGGAGCCATCCCAAGCTCTTGAGGTGGGACTGGGTCTCCTGCAGGTCTGCTGACATCAACTTCTGGAGTCTGCAAAGAGTAAGAGGTCATTCAGATAAGGGACAATGGAGATCCCCCTCAACCTCAGAGGTTCCAGGGCTTCTGCCATTACTTTTGTGAACACTCTAGGTGAAGACAGACCAAAGGGAAGAGCCATGAATTGCAAATGCCAAATCTTTTCCCCCAAGTTGACAGCGAGACGGAGAAACGTTTGATAAGGCTGAGCTATTGGGATGTGGAAATAAGCATCCCTCAGGTCTAATGAGGTCATGAAACACCCTGGGGTCAGAAGTTTTGTTACTGAGTATATTATGTCCATCCGGAAGTGTTTGTACCGTATCGACTGGTTTAAAATCTTTAGGTTTATAATAACCTGAAATTTGCCAGAGGATTTCTTTACCAAAAAGATGAGTGAATAGAAGCCCTGGCCTTCCTGTTCCTTGGGGACTAGGGATACAACTTCCTGCAGCATCAGCTCCTGTAAAAAGGGACATAATTGTGGAAGCTCTCTCTTTGGGAGATGGGTGACATAAAACCTGCTTAGAGTTTCCAAGAACTTCAGGTTGTAGCCCCGGGCAATGATGTTCCTGACGAAGGGACTTATGGTTATTTGCTCCCATCGTGGAAGGAAAAATCGATAACCTTCCTCCCATCAGGAGGAGGTCGTCATTTACTCTTGGCGCTTTGATCCGGGGGTCTAAAAAGCACCTCACCTTTTCCTTTACCCCTGTGTAAGACCACTGCCTAGACTTCTGGTCCATTTCTCTACCTCTTTGGGATGGAAGAAAAGGATGAAAATTTTTCTTAAGAGGCGGTTTCTTTTTAGAAGGGAAGGCTTTCTATCAGCCGTTCTATCCAGGACTGATTCCAGATCTGGCCCGAACAGGAAATCCCCCTGAAAAAGGATTTCCGCACAATTTGGTCTTTGAAGCCGAGTCACCCTTTTTAACTGTCTCTGATAGAACGTTATGAACTGGGAACATCCTATGTTTGGATTCATCCAGTCCCGATACATTCTATAATGCACGGAGAGCTGCACCTTTTTCTCCTGGATCTCCAGGGTAGTATAGATCACTTTAGGCAAATCATCCACTTCTTCTAAAGATAATTTTTATCTAGAAGCTCTGGAACTATCCTTCTTCCTCATCTGAATCTTTAAGGAAAGAAGTGTACTTGCTCCTTCTCCCTCTGAGTCACTGGCGCCTGCCGACTTTGAAGTGGATGCCAAGGAGCTAGATAAAGTACTTTGCTGGGAGTCGGTCTGCGTTGCTGGCACTTTAACAAGGAACAAACTGAACTTCAAGTATCCGTTAACTCTTTCAGGAGAAGAAATATCCTTACACTGTTCTGAAGATTCCTCTTTAACGAGGTCTGCTATGCAAGTTTTGCACAGTGGATTTGCCCATGGTTTTTACAAGAATGGCACTTCCTTAGTACCGCGGGAGAGCCCTTAGATTTAACTGTGGCCTTGACCTAAAATCAGAACACAAAAAACCAGCAGTCACCCAACAGCTGTAAATAAAAAACTATTAGAGAACAGACTACCACCACCTAAGAGGACCACCTGTGCCAAACACTAAAAGACAGAATCCCTACCTAAGCTGTAACACTAAGAACCGTAACCACAGCATTTACAACGCAGGACTCCCACAAGAGAAATACACAATACACACAAAAATAAATAGTGAAGAAAGAGGCACCACTGTACCCCTCCTACCTGGGCCTGGCCGGTGCTCGTGGCGCCTGATTCTGCCACTGCTGAAGCCCTCTCCTCCATGTCGTCAGAGTGTGCATCAGAAAGAGACAGACCTCTGTCTGTTTAAAATCCCCACTTCTAGCACCCTCTCATCACGAGACCGGAAACACTGACCGTTCGACCTGGCCCCTGTGTTCCAGCGGCCGGATTCACAGCTGCCACGCCCCCGCCAGAAATCCCGCCTACCAGAAAGGACGCCCTCACCGGCCGGGACCCAGGACCGATATGCAGGGACTGCCGAAGAAAACGGCTCCCCGCCTGGACTGTATAGCCAGCCCATACCCGTGGAACCTGGGCACAGAGGCAGGACCCCCAACAAGGCACTACTCCCCTGAGCCGGAAGGGCTGGGGGCCGGGGGGGGGGGGGGGTGCTGGGATGGTCACATCCTAAGAAACAAAGCCTAGAGGTAAGATTACCCTTTGTCCACCTGGAGAGAGCGCAGCCCCCCTAACTGGTTCCTGCAGCGCTTCCACCATGGCGGTGGAACTACAGTGTTTCCTGGGAAATTCGGGTGGAGCTACGCTCTCTCCAGGTGCTGTCCTGAAAGGCGATTTGAGAAATTGTGCTTCTTTTAGCCTCTCCTAGGCCAAGAAGCATGCAATCAATTTGTGTCCAATAAAAAGAGCTTCTTCTAAAAATGGCATCTGTAGTGTAATGATTCAGAGCAGTTATGTCAAAGTTGCCAAGTATACCCACCTAAACTAGAGAGACGTCAAATGCAATGTTTAGTGTAGAAACCACATCATTCCACTACCTAAACAATTTTGGACTCTGCCATAGTATGTGAACCAAATTAGCTCAATTTTTTCCACATTCAGCAGTTGGAGGCATTATGTAATCTGACTTTAAATAAGAAATGGAATGTATACATGTCCTATGTAGGATAAACAATTGGGTAAAGCGGGCCATATGCAGTAATCTTTCCAAATTCAAGCCAAGGTTGACCTTGCCATCTGACCTGACAAAGGACCCGGGCAGACAAAAGTCAGACGAACAGTGACTGCAGCTGTAGCCACTGATCAGTTATTCTGACAACCGTGGGTGCCGGCTGTTGGAATACAATAGCAGTCATTGGGAGATCAATTCATTCAAACACCTATGGATTTCTCTTGATCAGCCTACTGGGCTAAACTGGAAAAGTATTTATATACAGGGTCAGCTTTAGTCTGCCGAACTGTGAAAATCACAGATCCTCATCTGCATATTGGTTCTGAATTAGCATCTCAAAAGCATTGAAGCCAAAGCATCAGCATGACAGGCAACTAGCATTTTCAGAATGAGAAGTTGGCAATGCTAAGCTCCAAGTTTCATTAAGGAAAGGATTTCTTCAAGACTGGAGATTGGAGGCTCCAGAAAAAGTCCAGGAAGACTCTCATAACCTCCCTGGTGGTATTCCCGAGTGTGGCTCGGGGTTAACTTTCAGTACCAAAAGCGGTAACTCGGAGCCACACTCACCTTCCCTGCGATCCTCCGCCGTCCTCCCCTGCCGTCCTCACACTCTCTCCTCGCTCTGTGCTCGGCAGATGCCAGCACTTGCCTTCCGGTTCCCTTCCCAGCGAGCGTTGCAAATTCAAAAATGTAAATACACTAAATGACATGATACAAATTTGTGATCCTAACGGATTACACTAGGAATCGACCGATTATCGGCAATGCCGATATGCACTATATCGGAATCGGCCCCTGAGGTTACCGATATTGCCGATCGGGAAAGTGCATGTACCGGAGTGATGCCTGCAGCTAGAGGCATCTCCCTGGTACCGGAATCCATAGCCAACGGTCAGCTGTCTTGTAATGACAACCGATGTGGCTGAGAAGCGCCCCCTCCCGCCGCCTTCCGTGGCTCCTACCTGCACGGCCACCGAAAAGAAGACCCGATCAAAGCCGCATTCGGCTCTGATTGGGTCTCCATGTAAAAAAGCCGGAAGTGATGTCATGACATCACTTCCGGGTACTCGGCGGCATATTCAAAAATATGCGAGCATTCAAAACAACCAAATTTGGCGTTTTGAATGCTTTTATGTGCCGCAGATTACCTGTGGGGGAAAAAAAAAATTTAAATGTCTGAAAATATCGGCCAGTATCGGCCGATACTGATGTCCGATGACCAAAATATCGGTATCGGTAATAAGAAAACGATGTCGATCAATCAATAGATTACACTGTATCATGCCATTGCAGCACAGGATTGCACCCGGTGACTTTTCCAGTGCCCTGCCTGTGCTTTGTACCTGAAAAATAGAGAACGACCATGGTGTCCAAAAAGCGTTTTTTTAGACGAACTGGAAAACAGGGACAGCGAAACAGAGTTACTTGAAGAACCGAGCGATAGCGATTCGTGGGAAAATTTGTCATCAGGTACGGAAAGTGACGACAGCGACAATTCTGATGTCTCTTTCTGGCACAGAGCTTGTGGAATTTGGGAAGTATATCAAATGATTCTTCAGAATTTCCAACGGATGCTCTTTGAACACTATGGTCGTCCTCTATTTTCCAGGCACAAAGCACTGGAAAAGCACAGGCAGGGCACTGGAAAAGTCACCAGGTGAAATCCTGTGGTGAAATGGGATGATACAGTGTAATCCGTTAGGATCACAGCTTTGTATCATGTCATTTAGTGTATTTACATTTTTGAAATTGCCACCGGTTTCACCCCCCCTGCGTCGCAACACTCGCAGGGAAGGGAATCGGAAGACAGGTGCCGCCATCGGCTGGGAGGACAGCCAGAGGATGGCTGGAGGACAGAGGGGGAATCGCAGGGGAAGGTGAGTTTTAAAATATAAAACAACAGATTTCCATGCAAAACAATGTACCGCTTTTAGCACAGAAATCCTGACATAATCAGACCACCAGGGAGGTTAAAGGGTCCCTAGCCCAGGATCCTGCATTCACTATATCTGGTCTCCCACAGTATACAGAACATGGAAATGCAATTATTTTAGTAAATATAAACTGCTAAAAACCTTTTCTCATCAGCAGTATAAAAGAGTCTTGTGACTACTATCAGTGTCTGGTTAAAGCTTGTAGGAGTTTTCATTCTCCTCTGACTGTCTTATGAGGCTGCAGAACCCCTCAACCTCTGTCTGGGCAGTCCTGATTGGCCCTGTGCTAATCACATGTACCCTAACACAAAAAAAAAATGCTCTAGCAATACACACCAAACTGAGCATGTGCAGAGTGGCCCCAAAGCTTTGTTCTATCAGGATTGGGGACTGTGGAAGAAGGGGAGGATCAGAGAAGACAGGATGAAACAGCCTTTTTACACAATGCAGAGGATTAACCCCTTAGGTTCCACAGTGAGTATAACAAGCATGCTTCACTGCAAATACAGACTGATTTTACTGTTGTGGGTTAAGCAACGCAACCTCCTCCTCTAGATTTTTATTGTGACGTCTGTACATACAGAGCACACAGGATACTACCTTAAATTATATACTCAGAAATACATATCATAATAATAATAATAATACTTACTTATTAAATTTCACCCTGTACATTACAGGCATTGGCTTGTCCTTCACTTCTACTGGATCCCACCTCACAATGTTCTTCATATTGTAGGAGTCAATGCGGACATTGCTTGGGGCAGGCAGACCTATGAAATATGCAGAAAAACGATTAAAGCATTGCTCAAAGTCAGATCAGCAGAAAAAAAAAAATTCTTCTGGTCACAGCTATGGGTCGATTTCCTTATATCAGCTTTGAAGCACTATTAGGATCCATTCACATATAAGGGTTTCAGATCTCAGGCAGAATTGCCGCGATTCTGCCCGCAATCCCGAACCATTACAAGTCGTGGGACGCTTCTGCGATTCCCGTGACTTGCAATGGCACCCCAAATGTGCGCGATTGTCGCCCGACGAATAATGGTAAAATCGTGCAAACAGAATCGCAGGACGCCTGTCGCCCAAAAGAAGTTCTTGTGCTTATTTTGGGCGACAGGCGTGCCGCGATTCTGTTTGTGTGATTTTACCGTGATACCTCGGGCGACAATGGCAGCAAAATCGCGCTGTGTTTGGGGTGCCATTGCAAGTCACAGGAATCGCACGGGCGTCCCGCGACTTGCAATGGTTTGGGATCGTGGGCAGAATCGCGGTAATTCTGCCCCCGATCCGAAATGCCTATATGTGAAAGGAGCCTTAGAGTAATCCGTGCACCTATTAGTCTGGTCAAGGCAGCCACAGGAAGGTGTCCCTTAACCCCCCCACAATCTGGGCACCTGTTAGTCCGGTCAGGGCAGCCACAGAAGGTGTCCCTCAACCCCCCCCCCCCCCCCCCCCACAATCTGGACACCTGTTAGTTCGGTCAGGGCAGTCACAGGAAGGTGTCCCTCAACCCTCCCACAATCTGGGCACCTGTTAGTCTGGTCGGGGCAGCCACAGGAAGGTGTCTCTCAACCCCCCCCCCCCCCCACACAATCTGGGCACCTGCTAGTCTGGTCAGGGCAGTCACAGGAAGGTGTCCCTCAACCCCCCCCCCCCCAACAATCTGGGCACCTGTTAGTCTGGTCAGGGCAGTCACAGGAAGGTGTCCCTCAACCCCCCCCCCCCCCACAATCTGGGCACCTGCTAGTCTGGTCAGGGTAGTCACAGGAAGGTGTCCCTCAACCCCCCCCCCACAATCTGGGCACCTGTTAGTCTGGTCAGGGCAGTCACAGGAAGGTGTCCCTCAACCCCCCCCCCCCCCCACAATCTGGGCACCTGCTAGTCTGGTCAGGGCAGTCACAGGAAGGTGTCCCTCAACCCCCCCCCCCCCCCCCACTCTGGGCACCTGTTAGTCTGGTCAGGGCAGTCACAGGAAGGTGTCCCTCAACCCCCCCCCCCCCCCACAATCTGGGCACCTGTTAGTCTGGTCAGGGCAGTCACAGGAAGGTGTCCCTCAACCCCCCCCCCCCCCCCACTCTGGGCACCTGTTAGTCTGGTCAGGGCAGTCACAGGAAGGTGTCCCTCAACCCCCCCCCCCCAATCTGTGCATCTGTTAGTCTGGTCGGGGCAGTCACAGGAAGGTGTCCCACAACCCCCCCACAATCTGGGCACCTGTTAGTCTGGTCGGGGCAGTCACAGGAAGGTGTCCCTCAACTCCCCCACAATCTGGGCATCTGTTAGTCTGGTCGGGTCAGTCACAAGAAGGTGTCCCACAACCCCCCCCCCCCCCACAATCTGGGCACCTGTTAGTCTGGTCGGGGCAGTCACAGGAAGGTGTCCCTCAACCCCCCCACAATCTGGGCATCTGTTAGTCTGGTCAGGGCAGTCACAAGAAGGTGTCCCTCAACCCCCCCAATCTGTGCATCTGTTAGTCTGGTCGGGGCAGCCACAGGAAGGTGTCCCTCAACCCCCCCCCCCCCCCCCCCCCCCACAATCTGGGCACCTGCTAGTCTGGTCAGGGCAGTCACAGGAAGGTGTCCCTCAACCCCCCCCCCCCCCCCCCACAATCTGGGCACCTGCTAGTCTGGTCAGGGCAGTCACAGGAAGGTGTCCCTCAACCCCCCCCCCCCCCCCCAATCTGGGCACCTGTTAGTCTGGTCAGGGCAGTCACAGGAAGGTGTCCCACAACCCCCCCACAATCTGGGCACCTGTTAGTCTGGTCGGGGCAGTCACAGGAAGGTGTCCCTCAACCCCCCCACAATCTGGGCATCTGTTAGTCTGGTCAGGGCAGTCACAAGAAGGTGTCCCTCAACCCCCCCAATCTGTGCATCTGTTAGTCTGGTCGGGGCAGCCACAGGAAGGTGTCCCTCAACCCCCCCCCCCCCCCCCCACAATCTGGGCACCTGCTAGTCTGGTCAGGGCAGTCACAGGAAGGTGTCCCTCAACCCCCCCCCCCCCCAATCTGGGCACCTGTTAGTCTGGTCAGGGCAGTCACAGGAAGGTGTCCCACAACCCCCCCACAATCTGGGCACCTGTTAGTCTGGTCGGGGCAGTCACAGGAAGGTGTCCCTCAACCCCCCCACAATCTGGGCATCTGTTAGTCTGGTCGGGGCAGTCACAAGAAGGTGTCCCTCAACCCCCCCAATCTGTGCATCTGTTAGTCTGGTCAGGGCAGTCACAAGAAGGTGTCCCACAACCCCCCCCCCCCCCAATCTGTGCATCTGTTAGTCTGGTCAGGGCAGTCACAGGAAGGTGTCCCTCAACCCCCCCACAATCTGGGCATCTGTTAGTCTGGTCGGGGCAGTCACAGGAAGGTGTCCCTCAACCCCCCCACAATCTGGGCATCTGTTAGTCTGGTCGGGGCAGTCACAGGAAGGTGTCCCTCAACCCCCCCACAATCTGGGCATCTGTTAGTCTGGTCGGGGCAGTCACAGGAAGGTGTCCCTCAACCCCCCCACAATCTGGGCATCTGTTAGTCTGGTCGGGGCAGTCACAAGAAGGTGTCCCTCAACCCCCCCAATCTGTGCATCTGTTAGTCTGGTCAGGGCAGTCACAAGAAGGTGTCCCACAACCCCCCCCCCCCCCCAATCTGTGCATCTGTTAGTCTGGTCAGGGCAGTCACAGGAAGGTGTCCCTCAACCCCCCCAATCTGTGCATCTGTTAGTCTGGTCAGGGCAGTCACAGGAAGGTGTCCCTCAACCCCCCCAATCTGTGCATCTGTTAGTCTGGTCAGGGCAGTCACAGGAAGGTGTCCCTCAACCTCATGCACACGTTCCTCAAGAGACCTTTCGCATGTTCAGTAGTCATTTGTAACCAAGGCTACTCCAGAAGCTGCTAGCGGTTCCTTGTGGCCGATTGGCCTTCATTTTGATGGCGCCTGCAAGAGCCAACGCCCATTTTCAGAGTCGGCAGCGTGACACTAGATACCTTATTAAGTGTCTGTAAAGACTAGTACACACAATGAGATTATCGAACGAATGATCATCCGTTTATTTTTTCTTTGCACACTAGTCTCCATATTGAAAATTAATAGGTTACTAAAGTACGAAAATTCTCATGAAAGAATAAAAATTTAGAAGTGATGTAATGTATTTGTATTTCTGGACGAAAACTGTACTGAATAAAACAAAAATCGTACGATCTGGTATTGCACCAGAAACATTTTTTGCGTTTGTCCGTTTGGATAATTTTGGAGAAAAGCGGTACTGCACTGGAAAACCAATTGCCTTTTGAGGACAATCGTCTATTTGTTACAGTAAGCTGTGTTGGTGAATCTACAAATCAGCTTCAAGATTGGACACTCAGCCACCAAGTGCATGTCAAATATCAAAATGAAATAGCAGCAAACATAATCCGATCAATAATAGCCTCACACAGCAGTGTGCACTGGAGTTCAGATTAAGCAAACAGTTATCATCTAATCCGAGTGCAGGAATTGGTATTGGAAATCAATGTCAGTATTTTTACGCATTCAATATGTCACAGTAAACAATGGGATCTTTCACAGCCAAGCGAGGAGCTTCATGTCTGCGATGGTGAGATGGAGACACATGCAACATCGCCATCAACAGCAATTGTCAGAATCCAACCATATATAGGCAGTAGCAGGCACAATGGAGTCCAGCCACGTGCAGAACGTGCATCTGTCACACTGATAGGAGTACAGTCTACAAGCACAGTACAATCACTAGAATACAACATAAAAGTACAGTACACGGTACAGCACAGAAGTTGAGTTTACTAGAAGTACAGTATACTAGTACAGTCTGAAAGTATGGTACACTGGTACAGCACACATGTTACTGTAGAGTAGTGATCAACCGATACTTTGGTCATCGGATATCGGTATCGGCCGATATTTTCGGACATGTAAAGAATTTTTTTTTTTTTTCTAAAGGTACTTCTTGTGGACAAGACTGGGGGTCTAAAGACCCCAAACCCCTCCTCGGCACTGAAAAGCATTCAAAACCCCAAGTTTGGCTGTTTTGAACGCTGTCCGTTTTTTTAATTCGGCGCCGAGTACCCGGAAGTGATGTCATGACATCACTTCCGGATTTTTTACATGGAGACCGGCAAATGCGCACTTGCGGCAGGGATACCGGCTTTCACAGGGACACATCTTCATGCTACACCGGGTCTTCTCTTCGGCGGTGGAGGTAGGATGCCCGAGTCTCCCTATGGGGTGGGAGACCCGGGTGAGTCGCGGAAGGCGGCGGGAGGGGGGACGGGGGACGTCCCCTCCCGCTCCTTGTAATGACAGCCAAGCGGCTTCTCAGCCGCATGGGTTGTCATTACAAGACAGCCGACCGTCGGCTATGGGCACCGGTACCGGGGTGATGCCTCTAGCTGCAGGCATTACTCCGGTACAGCACTTTCCCGAAATATCTGCAATATCGGTAACCTCAGGGGCCGATTTCGATATATCGGGGAAAGTGCATATCGGCCCTCTATATATCAGTGTTGCCGATAATCGGTCAATCTCTACTGTAGAGTATACTAGAAGTATAGCATGCAAGTACAGTATACAAGTACAGTCTGCAAGTACAGTACACTGGTACAGCACAGACGTACAGTATAGTAAAAGTACAGCATACAAGTGCAGTACACTAGAAGTACAGTATAAAGTGACTTTAAAGGCTTCTTTGGTTTTTCACAAGGAAGCCCAGATCCCCTTCTTTTCGGGTACCCCGCCTGCGCTCCAGGCTCCTCAGCCAGTGCCCCAATAGCAAGCCACTTGCTCTGGGGACACTGGTGTGTGCTCGCTCCCGAGCTGCACCCTATGCACCTGTTAGACACAGACAGCTGCAGCTCATCTGACCCCCCCCCCCCCCCGGGTCTCTTCTGATTTACTGGCTGTGCTTGACAGTATCAGGCTCCCGCTGCTGTCTTGGCCAATACGAAATGAGAGACCCGAGAGAAGCTCAGATCCCGCGCACATCACTGGATTGAGAGGGGGCTCATGTAAGTATTAGGGAGGCGCTGCACACAGGATTTGTTATCCTAATGCATGATTGTAAAAAACCTTGAGTATTTAAAACCACTTTAAAGTGATTGTAAAGGCACAAGGTTTTTTATTTTAATGCATTCTATGCCTGTGTGAAAGGGCCCTAAGGCTCCATGCACGCTGGATTTAAAAAAATGCCAGTTCCCCTGGCAGAAAGAAATGCTCATACAGAGCTATTTTGTCCAGTTTAGACAAGTTTAAGAGAGTTTTGTGTTTTTTTTTTTTCTGCCAGAAAGCTCCAATCAGAAATGCAAACCGGAAGGGTTTTTTCCTGTCTCTAAACACTGAGCTTAAAATATGCCTGTGATCGTCCTAATGTGCAAATACACATCGGAGAACATTGAGCTGCTTCTACAGGCAAAGCACAAACTCCTGTAGTAGCAGCAATTTTAAGGCCAGTGTGCATGGAGCCTAAGAAGTGACCCACCGCAGATCGCTGTTCAGGAGGGTAAACAGTGCCAAAAGTCTGAAAGAAGCCTAACCCAAAACTTCTACAACAGTTAACCAAAGTTACAGTTTACAGATATATGATTATATATAAAATACTGTGGACCTCCAGAGTTCCTTGCCGGGAAGTTGCCGGAAAGTTAAAACCCTGTGACGTCATCGCGGCTCTGGCCACTCACAGCGCCGGACCTGCCGAACCCGGAAGAGACGCCAAGGGATCATGTCCGCTCCCACAGCGGTGTCCGGGAGTCCAAGTCGGGGGCTTCGTTTTAAGGTAAGTATTTCATAATGATCTAGTATGCGATGCACAAACAAGAGAGATTGGCCCACGGGACTTTGTGTGAGGTACGTGTTGGTGGCTGGAAAGAATTGAATTACACAGTCGATAAAAGCAATATTGTGATTTTATTGCATAATATGCACAGGTTGTAAAAAACAATTGGTAACATGTGCTCAATGGCGCATGCTGTAGCTCAAAAGGCTATATGTAGGAAATAAACAACACAGGCATTTGTAAATAACATGTTGGCAAAAATCTTGGTGTAACCACTCATTGATACATATAATATAATAAGATAACATGACAGTTGAATATGACATTGTGAACTGACGCGTTTCGGGAGCAATCTCCCTTCTTCAGAGATCAGTATATTCAATGTGTATCTAAAAAAGAACATTGTAGTCAAGATATGCAATATTATTATGATTTTCAAAAATTTCCGTCAGAAGATGGAAACTAGATGGAGTGTGCGATACTCACAACTCAATGAGACTTAGATGGAATAATGGGGATTCCTGTGTGACAGCGGCGTGTTGCATCTGACCCGGGAGCTGAAGGATCCCAAAATGGCAGCCAGAAATACGGGTCCTTGGTAGGTGAGTGGTGAGTGTGGAAAAACAGAAAAGGAAACAGAAGCACCTTCCAACCTGCGATGCATACTAGCTCATTATGCCTTTGTCTTTAGAGTATACTACTGTCTTTAACCAGCGTTAAGCGGCATTGACTGGCATCTAGCCAGCGTCAAGTCAGCGCCAACAGTCATTTTTCAGTTGTCCCCGGCAAATTGTGCATAGTTGAGCCAAAGCAGTATCCCACTCATCCCTTCTCCCATCCAAGTTCTCAATAACTATAAAAACCCAAAGATATTGGACTGGTCATTGTCTCAGTGCTCACACTTGGAGAACATGCTTAACCACTTAACGTCTAGCCACGTAGACCTACGTCGGCTGACTTTGCGGGGTTATACCGGAATGATGCCTCTAGCTAGAGGCATCATCCCGGTACCGTGGTTTGAAGCCGACGGTCGGCTTTCCGTCGGTAACGACCGATGCGGCTCGGGAGCCGCTCGATCGTTACCCAGGGGGGGGGGGGTGGGATGGGACGTCCCCCCCCCCTCCCGTCGCCTTCCGTGGCTTTGCTCGGGGCTCCCGTCCCACCGGGAGCCCCGAGCACCCAGCCGGCGCGTCCGCCGGCTGGATGGAGTCCCGATGAATGCAGGAAACAGCATTGATCGGGTCTCCGATGACGTAACCCGGAGGCGGCGTCCATGACGTCACTTCCGGGTTACTGTGCTGCAAAAGGCGGCAGATTTGAAAAACGGCTGTATGCAAAAATGCCGTTTTCTGCGTTTTGCATACAGGGAAGTGTAGTGGAGGGGTCTAGGGTCTTTTAGACCCTCGATTCCTCCATAAAGTGTACCTGTCACTACATATTGGTGTCACAAGGGATGTTTACATTGCTTGTAACAGCAATAAAAGTGATCAGATTTTTTTTTTTTTTTTTTTTTAAAAACCTGTAATAAAAAGTAAAAAAAAAAATAAAAAAAGAAAAAAATGTAGCCGCCCCCGTCACCGTTAGCTCGCGCACAAAAAAAAACGTATACGCAAGCCAAGCCGCGAATGAAATCGCTGTTCAAACCACACATGTGAGGTATCGCCGCGATCGCCAGAGCATGGGCAATAATTAAAAAAAAAAGAGCTACACTCTAACTCTAAACTGGTAACCGTTAAATAAATTTAAAGCGTCGCAGATTGAGATCTCTATTGACCGTAGTTTGTCTCCATCCCACAGGGGGGGCACAATTTTAAACCGTAACATGTTGGGTATCTATTTACTCGGCGTGACATCATCTTTCACAATATACAAAAAAAATGGGCTAACTTTACTGTTTAGTATTTTTTAAATGCAGTGAAATGTGATTTTTCTAGTTTTTTCCAAAAAATGGCGTTTTAAAGACCGCTGCGCAAATACCGCGTGACAAAAAATTTTGCAATGACCGACATTTTATTCTCCAGAGTCTTTGCTAAAAAAATATATATATATAATGTTTGGGGGTTTTAAGTAGTTTTCTAGCAAAAAATACTGATTTAATCTTGTAAACAAAAAGTGTCAAAAATAGGCTTAGTGGTAAAGTGGCTAAATGTGCTGTTGTTGTTGGCGGTAACCCTGGTGGACCCATTTCTTCAGGAGATATTTACAAGATATCTAAATGGATTGGAAGTGACATGTACACAATATATAACTGGGCTGCACTAACTATAAATGTTTACAATTTTTTTTAGATATTTTCCTCCTATCACCCCCCCCCAAAAAAAAAAAAAAAAAAAATGAACATTGATCCAAGAAACCTGTAAAGTCTATGCCTTCCCTACCTCATCGGCTGAACTACTATTTTGCATGAGCATAGTGAACGGTACCATGAAAGTCCCAGGTACTTCTTCCTGTCTTTATGGGTACAGAGCTGAAGCTCATTAACCACTTCAGCCCGGAAGGTTTTACCCCCTTAATGACCAGGCCATTTTTTTGCGATGCAGCACTGCATTATTTTAAGTGACAATTGCGCTGTCGTGCAATGCTGAACCAAAAATAAAATTGATGTCCTTTTTTTTCCCCAAATCAAGCTTTCTTTTGGTGGTATCTGATCACCTATGCGGTTTTTATTTTTTGCGCTATAAATAACAAAGTGCGACAATTTTGAAAGAAAAACACAATATTTTTTACTTTCTGCTATAAAACATATCTAGTAAAAAAAAAAAAAAGATCAAAAAATCTCTTCATCAATTTAGGCCAATATGTATTCTGCCACATATTTTAGGTGAAAAAAAATCCCAATAAGCGAATATTGATTGGTTTGTGCAAAAGTTATCGCGTCTACAAATGATGGGATATTTTATGGATTTTTTTTTTTTTTTAATAGTAATGGCGGTGATCAGCAACTTATAGTGGGACTGCGATATTGTGGCTGACAAATCTTGACACCTAACACTTTTTTGGGGACCACTGACGTTATTACAGTGATCAGTGCTAAAAAAAATATGCACTGTCACTGTACTAATGACACTGGCAGTGAAGGGGGTAACATCAGGGGTGATCAAAGGGTTAAATATGTTCACTGGGAGTGCTTTCTGTGTGGGGGATGGACTGACTGGGGGGGGGGGGGGCAGAAATCCATGTTCCTGCTTCGCAGGAACACAAGATCTCTGTCTTCCTCCATGTCAGAACGGCGATCTGCCTCTCCCGGGAACGATTGCGGTTGGCCAGTGGACATCAGGTCCGCTGGACCGGCTGATTGGCTCCCCCTCTAGCCAATCAGTGCACGATCGCGCCCCCTGGAGCCCCTGCATGAAATTACATACAGGTATGTGATTTCGCGTAGGGGAGCCAACTTGCCACAGTAAAAGTATGTTAGGCAAGTGGTTAATTGGCCTCCCTACATGAAACAATCTACGAGAACACCCAGAAATTCAGCAGTGGGGTGGTTGGGTGTTGGGGATGCTGGGGACCCTAAATATGGGTGTAACATAGGGTGAACACTTTTCCAAACTGCCATTCAGGGACACCCCCCCCTCCCCCCGACAACACCCCCGCCCAAAAAAAAAAAAAAAAAGATGATTTTTTTATACTTTTTTTTGCCAATTAGTTAAAACAGGTTGTTTACAATGTGCACCTGCTTTAACTAAGTCCTCTTCTTCTTTATTACTAACCCCCACTTGTATCTCCTTCTTCTTCATTACTGTCCCCCACTTGTTTTACCTTCTTCTTCATTACAGCCTCCCACTTGTGTCACCTTCTTCTTCATTACTGTCCCCCACTTGTTTTACCTTCTTCTTCATTACAGCCTCCCACTTGTGTCACCTTCTTCTTCATTACTGTCCCCCACTTGTTTTACCTTCTTCTTCATTACAGCCTCCCACTTTTGTCACCTTCTTCTTCATTACTGTCCCCCACTTGTTTTACCTTCTTCTTCGTTACAGCCTCCCACTTGTGTCACCTTCTTCTTCATTACAGCCTCCCACTTGTGTCACCTTCTTCTTCATTACAGCCTCCCACTTGTGTCACCTTCTTCTTCATTACTGTCCCCCACTTGTTTTACCTTCTTCTTCATTACAGCCTCCCACTTGTGTCACCTTCTTCTTCATTACTGTCCCCCACTTGTTTTACCTTCTTCTTCATTACAGCCTCCCACTTGTGTCACCTTCTTCTTCATTACTGTCCCCCACTTGTTTTACCTTCTTCTTCATTACAGCCTCCCACTTGTGTCACCTTCTTCTTCATTACTGTCCCCCACTTGTGTCACCTTCTTCTTCATTACAGCCTCCCACTTGTGTCACCTTCTTCTTCATTACTGTCCCTCACTTGTATCTCCTTAAAATATGATGGACACCCCAGGCTGAGGCGCCACACAGTAGAGATCCCGGCTCCGGCTGACGTCACCGTCGTCACGTGACTCGGCCGCGCACTGCGTGCAGCAAGGCAGGGGAGGAGCCACACACACTGGACAGTACTATGCGATGCCGATCTGATTCGGCGATCGCATAGTATAAGGAAGTGACTATCTGTCACACAGCACAGCAGCGGACGGCGGCTCACGTGCTCAGATCATTCCGGGACACTGCATTGTCCCGGAATGAGGGTGACCGGAAACCTGGGACAGACTCTCCAAATGCGGGACTGTCCCGGGCGATCCGGGACACGTGGTCACCCTAGTGTAACATGAAGCATGGTTAAGAAGCTGAACCTGACAGCTGCACCAAAAATAAGAAGAAATATAATATAATAAGAAGAAGAAATGCTACAGTTTCCCTTCTCTGAGAAAAGGTTTCCCTGTTTTGCTGACACTGTCCAACATGGATTTTTATTAAATTAAATACAAATAAAGAATTAATGAATAAGGTCAGATATCCATATATCAGAGGGGGGAGCAGTGTGTCCGGGGTGCAGACCTTAAGGCATTAGTACAGGGATTTCTGAGGAAAGGCCGACTAAATAAAGTCTTCTGTGTATACAGGATCACAAGGACAACCAAGCACTGTGTACACGTCTGCTTTTAAAATGGAACATAGATTACAGTAAACTGTATGACTGCAACAGAAAGGGGAACTGTGAGGCTGCCGGATTCAGATTGGTTGGATGTGGTAATCATTTGTTTGCTGTGAAAGGCCCAGTGTACTCAGTACTGGTGGCTTACTTCTGACTCCATTTTGGAAGCTCTAAAACCGTCTCGCTCAAACATTTTACCATAAAGGAACATTTAAAATTAAATTTGCAGTTCCAAGTAACCCCTGCTAATAACAGCCCTATGTACAGCTCATGGTACATTCATGTAATGGTCAGTGGGAAGAACGCTCCGACATTTGTGCTCTGTGCTAAGAATCTCCCCTAACAGATGGCTAAAAAGATTCTGTCAGCGGTTTCTTATCTGAGTTGCAGAAGTTGTTTTTTGCTCTAGGAACCCTCAGCAACAGATGTCAAACTGGCGGCCCTTCAGCTGTTGCGGAACTACAAGTCCCGTGAGCAGGGGTCAAGTCCTGGGAAAAAAAGTGTGGGAACTCACAGTTCGCATATCGCAGTGCAAACTGTCAGTTCCAACATGAATCGGATCGCATGGGTGTGAACACCCATGCGATCCGATCCTGGTGCGGACCCAAAAAAGGGTCCTGTGAGAGTTGTGTCCCAATGCGATGCGAATTCAGCCATACAATCTGTATGGCTGAATTCGCATCGCACACACATCACATGTGATTTGCACAGCAGTGCGCTGCACATCACATGTGAGGTCTGTCATTGCATATATGTCATATGTCAGAGACTGATGATGTGATACAAAAAGATGGTCAGAGACTGCAGACATGATAGAAGATAGAGGAGCACAAGGGGGGGGGGGGCAGGGAGCACAGGGGGAAGCAGAGAGCACTGGAGGAGCTGAAGGGCACGGGGAGGGGGACTGGAGAGAATTAAGGGGGGTTTGAAAAGCATTGCAGGGGGGTTGGAAGGTGCAGGGAGTGGAGAGCACTGGGGGGGGGGGGGTCTGGCAGGGAAAACCAGAGGGATGGAGAGCATGGAGGGAGGGGGCGAACTGGAGAGCACTGGGAAAGGGGGAACTTGGAAATCACTGAGGGGGGAGCTAGGGAGTACAGGGGGGTGGAGAGTACTGGAGGAGCCTGAGAGCATGGGGGGGCTAAAGAGCACTGGGGGGGGCTAAAGAACACTGGGGGGGGGCTAAAGAGCACTGGGGGGGGGCTAAAGAGCACTGGGGGGGGGCTAAAGAGCACTGGGTAGGTTAAGAGCACTGGGGGGGGCTAAAGAGCACTGGGGGGCCAGCAAAAATCAGTTGTATAGGAGGGGAATGGGGCAGCTGCATAAAGAGGTATTGATCGCTCTGTATTCTGCCGAATACCTGCAGGAGGGAGAGAAGGAGAATCAGGCATTCAGCGGAATACAGAGAGATCAATTCCTCTTTATGCAGCTGCCCCACCCCCCTCCTATCCAGCACACAGGGAGGCTGCACAGCATGATGATAGCAGGCACTTGCCTTCTTTCTTCCGCCGCCGCACCCTGCGAGACACTGAAGGAGCTGTCACAGTGCCACTGCAGCTTCCTTCACACAGCGAGGCGGCGCCGTGCAGGACACCGGCCTGACATCCCCCCCCCCCCCCGCTGGTACACCACTGCCCACAGCGCCGGTCGGGGACCCCTGTGTTCCATGGGAGCGGGAACAGTCAGTGGACTATTTTATCAATTTCGGGTAGGCGGATTAATCCGCCACAGTGTTCCCAGCTTGTCACCATCTATTAACATTGAAGAGGCAGGTGACCAGGTTGGAGTTGAATAGCGCGCTGCGGCGGATTAATCCGCCTACCCGAAACTGATAAAATAGTCCACTGACTTTACCCGCTCCCATGGAACGCAGGGGGCCCAAAGACTTTTTTTTTTTTTCTACATAGCTGCACAGCGGGGGATTGTGGTTCCCCCTTGACAGCGGCCCTGCCTGCAGGATGCGGCTGGCAATGGGAACGGCGTTCCTGCTGTGAAAAAAGTGCGGGGACGCCGTTCCCAATGCGTTCCTGCAGGACTCGAGCCCTGCCCGTGAGGCATTGCAAGGCTAATCGTTACAAGCATGATTCCTACAGGCATGATGGGACTTGTAGTTCCGCAACAGCTGGAGGGCCACCAGTTTGACACCCTAAGAACCCTGGGTTGAGAAAGCGTGCTCTAAAATAGGATTTATTAAATATTTACAGTCTGCATCATTCTGGATGGTTAGCAAACCTGGGGATTGTTATAGAGGGCAGTAGGGTAGGTGAGGGTAGTACTATCTAGCATGAATGGTAGAGTTGGAGGGGGGGGGGGGGTAGTACTTATCAGAATTTGTAATGAAGGACAGTAGTCCCTAGAGTGAGTGGTAGGGTAGGTCTAGGAACAGTAGTTCCTAGAGTCAGTGAAAGTCAGGTGGGGGCAGCACCCACTACAGTCAGTGGTAGGATAGCTAGGGGCAGCGCCCATTAGAGTCAGTGATAGGGTGGGTAACTAGCAGCAGTCACTGGTAGAATTAATGGGAGACAATAGCCATTACAGTCGGTGGTAGGGCAGGTAAGAAGCAGTAGTCACTAGAGTCAGTGGTAGGGTGAGTGACGGGTAGTAGTTACCAGAGTCAGTGGTAGGGAAGTACTCACTAGTGTCAGTGGTAGGGTGGGTGACAATTAGTAGTTACCACAGTCAGTGGTAGGAAAGTACTTACTAGATTCAGTGGTAGGGTTGGTGACAGATAGTAGTTACCAGAGTCAGTGGTAGGGAAGTACTCACTAGAGTCAGTGGTAGGGAAGTACTCACTAGAGTCAGTGGTAGGGAAGTACTCACTAGAGTCAGTGGTAGGGAAGTACTCACTAAAGTCAGTGGTAGGGAAGTACTCACTAAAGTCAGTGGTAGGGTTGGTGATGGGTAGTAGTTACCAGAGTCAGTGGTAGGGAAGTACTCACTAGAGTCAGTGGTAGGGAAGTACTCACTAAAGTCAGTGGTAGGGTTGGTGACGGGTAGTAGTTACCAGAGTCAGTGGTAGGGAAGTACTCACTAGTGTCAGTGGTAGGGTTGGTGACAGATAGTAGTTACCAGAGTCAGTGGTAGGGAAGTACTCACTAGTGTCAGTGGTAGGGTGGGTGACAAGTAGTAGTTACCACAGTCAGTGGTAGGGAAGTACTTACTAGATTCAGTGCAAAAGTAGGTAGCAGCAGTGCTCTATAGAGTCAGTGGTAGAGTAGGTGGGTGGCAGTAGTTGCCAGAATCAGTTGTAGGGAAGGTGAGGGCACTGCTCACTAGAGCCAAATGGTAGACTAGGAGGAGGGCAATATTCAGTGGTAGGAAAGGACATTTGCTAATGTCAATGGTAGGGCAGGAGGGAGATAGTAGTCCCCAGAGTCAGTGGTGGGGGGGGGGGGGGACAATACTCAATAGTGTCACTAGAGTCAGATAAAAATGGGAAAATGTACCAATTAAGCAACATGTCTCAAAGAAGTTAGGAGAGGGCAACGAAAAATGGGTAAGTAAGTGGTACTAACAAGGAAAAGCTGGAAGAACATTTCACAAAGAATTAGGTAATTGGCAACAGGTCAGTAACATGATTGGGTATAAAAAAAAAAAATAAAAAAAAAAAAGCATCTTCGAGAGTCTCAGAAGTGCAGATGGGCAGAGGTTCACCAATATGTGAAAAGGTGCGTCTAAAAATCGTCTAAAAATTGTCAGAACAATGTTCCTCAAGGTAAAATTGCAAAGACTTTAAATGTATCATCATCATCATCATCTACAGTACATAATATAATCAAAACATTTTGAGAATCTGGAGAAATCTCTGTATGCAAGGGACAAGGCCAAAATGCAATCCTGGATTCCTTTGAACTTCGGGCCCTCAGTTGGCTCTGCAATAAAAACAGGCCTGATTCTATGATGATCACTACATGGACTCAGGAACACTTCCAAAAATCCCTGTCTGTAAACACAGTTCACTGGGCCATCCAAAAGTACAAAGCTCTATCATGCAAACAAGCCATATCTGAACATGATCCAAAAACGCCCCCGTCTTCTTTGGGCCAAAATTAATTTAAAACGTTCTGTTGCAACTGGAAAACTATTCTGTGGTCAGATGATGTGAACATTCTTTTCAGCGCCATGTCCTTTGGATTAAAAAGGAGAGGGACCTTCCAGCCTGCATCTCTGATGGTATGAGGGTTCATTAGTGTTTATAGAATGGGCAGCTTGCACATCTGGAAAGTAGGGATTGACCGATTATCGGCAAAGCCGATATATCAAGGGCCGATATGCACTTTTCCCAATATATATCGGAATCGGCCCCCGGAGGTGACCGATATTGCTGATATTTCGGGAAAGTGCTTGTACCGGAGTGATGCCTGCAGCTAGAGGCATCACACCCTGTTACCGGCGTCGGCTGTCTTGTAATGAGAAGCCGCTTGGCTGTCATTACAAGGAGCGGAAAGGGACGTCCCCCCTCCCGCCGCCTTCTGCGGCTCGCCTGGGTCTACCTTCCCCCTGGGAGACCCGGGCAACCAGCCTGCACGGCCGCCGAAGACCTGATCAAAGCTGCATTCCGCTCTGATCGGGTCTCCATGCAAAAACCCAGAAGTGATGTCAGATTCAAAAAAATGACAGCATTCAAAACTGCCAAACTTGGCGTTTTAAATGCTTTTAAGTGCAGAGGAGGGGTTTGGGGTCTTTTAGACCCCAACATCCCTCCACAAAAAAAAAATAAAATAATTTTTTTTTAAATATACAAAAATATCGGCCGATACCGCTATGCAATGGCCAAAAAAAGCGATATCGGTCAATCACTACTGGAAAGGCACCATCAATGCTGAAAGATATCTCCAGGTTTTAGAGCAGCAAATCTTCCCATCCAGATGACATCTTTTTCAGGGAAGGCCTTGCATATTTTAGCAGGACAATGATAAATCGCATACTGCATCTATGACAACAGCATTGCTTTGCAGTAGGCGAGTATGGCTGCTTAACTGGCCTGCCTGCAGCCCAGACCTTTTACCAGCTCAAAATATTTGGCTCATCTTGAAATGAAAAAATACGACGAAGAAGACCCAGGACTGTTGAGCAGTTAGAATCCTATATCGGGCAAGAATGGGACAAACCTCCACTGCCAAATCCCCAGCCACTGGTCTCATCAGTTCCCAGACATTTACAGTGTTGTTACCTTGACCTCCGGAAGGTTTTACCCTTCATGACCAGGGCATTTTTTCTATTCATCACTGTTCTATTTTAAAGTGGAGTTCCACCCTATTTTTATACTTACCTCCATCTTCTCGCTCCGGGTCACCTGAAAAAGAAATGGATAATCGCATATTTTTTTTTTTTTTTACTTACCTCGTAGCGAAGAAAATATACTTACCTTACTTCCTTCTTCCTCCTTCCTCGGCCGCGGCCCGTCGTCACTTCCTGGCTCTGCAATGATTCCTGGGAGCTGGACGTCATAGCTCCCAGGAATCATTGCGCCTGCACCGGCCCCGACGTCAGTTCCGGGTCGCGCGCGTCATCCCCTTCTAAACAGCTTCTGGGCATGCCCAGAAGCTGTGGAGGGATGACGCGCGCGACCCGGAAGTGACGTCGGGGCCGGCGCAGAGCATCGTGGGACCAAAGAAGGAGGAAGAAGACGCCGAAGAGGACGCGCTGGCTTCAAGCTGCCCACATCTGAGATGGCAGCGCTGGACAAGACGTTTGCAAGGTAAGTATTTGTCCTAACAGGTAAGTGCAACCCGGGACAGATCAGAGGCTAGCCATTGTGGAATGCACTAGCCCTGACTGTCCCGGGGGTATTAAAAAAAAAAAAAAAAAATCCAGGGTGGAACTCCGCTTTAACTGGAAATGATGCTGTCATGCAACGCTGGGCACAAATTAAATCCCAATAATCCCACTTCTGGATCAGGCCTTTTTCTGACACTTGTTTACATGTTAAAATCAGATTTTTTTGCTAGAAAATTACTTTAGCACCCCCAAACATTATACATTTTTTTAACAGAGACCCTAGAGAATAAAAACGGAGATAGTTGCAATATTTTTTATCACACTGTATTTGCTCAGCAGTCTTACAAACGCAATTTTTTTGGGAAAAAATAATCACTTTTTTGAATTAAGTATCAATGTAAATACACGGTAAGCGGTCCGTAAGTGGTTAACCAATTGTCAATCGCCTTACAGCAGATTTACGGTTATATATATATATATATATATATATATATATATATATATATATATATATATATATATATATATATTAGAGCTGCACGATTCTGGCCAAAATGAGAATCACGATTTTTTAGCTTGGAATAAAGATCACTATTCCCTCACGATTCTCTGTGTAACAAAAAAAGATTGGGATAACTTTACTGTTACGTTTTTTTTTTTTTATTCATTAAAGTCTATTAATTGCGTTTGAAAGACTGCTGCGCAAATACAGTGTGACATAAAATATTTCAACAATCGCCATTTTATTCTGTAGGGTCTCTGCTAAAAAAATATATAAAATGTTTGGGGGTTCCAAGTACTTTTCTAGCAAAAAAAAAAAAACTGATTTTAACTTGCAGGCAACAAGTGTCAGAAAAAGGTCCAGTCTTTAAGAGGTTAAACTTCCTTTCTCCCTGGCGGAGGGAAGGAAAAGATACAATGTAATCATTTTTGTTTATAGTTACTGGGAGACTAATGTTGATAGGCGTTTG
Source organism: Pelophylax lessonae (assembly GCF_965119305.1). NCBI lineage: Eukaryota > Metazoa > Chordata > Amphibia > Anura > Ranidae > Pelophylax > Pelophylax lessonae. Next base: position 99,958,567 of record NC_138769.1, read on the forward strand.
TTTGCGGGAGGCTTTTTTTTTTTTTCCACAGCTGTTCTCTCTGCAGCTATGCAAAGAATGAGCATATGTCAGGTTCAGATCGTCAGGAGGGGTGAATCGAGATCGCGATTTTCATACGATTAATCGTGCAGCTCTAGTTCTAAGTACTTGTCTAGCAAAATAAACTGATTTTAACTTGCAAGCAGCAAGTGTCAGAGAAAGGTCTAGTCTTTAAGAGGTTAAACTTCCTTTCTCCCTGGCAGAGGGAAGGAAAAGATACAATGTAATCATTTTGTTTATAGTTACTGGGAGACTAGGCCCCGTTCACATCGGGGTGACGCTACTTCGCACCGCGACCTCCGAGGTCGCGGTGCGAGCGGCCGCCACGGACTTCATAACATTGAAGTCTATGGCGGTCGCCTCCTGGTCGCCCCAAAGAAGCTCCGGACCCTTTTTCTAAGTTGGAGCGACTTGTGTCGCTCCTATTAGAACGGGTCCGCAGCTTCCCTATGGAAGGCGACCTACGGCGACCTGTAAGGCGACCAGGTCGCCTCACAGGTCGCCTTAGTGTGAACGGGGACTAATGCTGATAGGCGTTTGTTTGGGAGGCTTTTTGTCAGGTTTAGATCGTCAGGGGGGGGGGGTGAATCGAGATCGCGATTTTCATACGATTAATCGTGCAGCTCTAATATATATCCTATTCTGCACTCCCAGTTAGGGGGTCGCCGCTTCTGCTGTGATTT
>NC_138769.1:99961788-100011788 GCF_965119305.1 Pelophylax lessonae
ATCACCAGTATACACCCTCAGGATCACCAGTATACAGCCTCAGGATCACCAGTATACAGCCTCAGGATCACCAGTATACAGCCTCAGGGGTACTGGTATGTACTGGTATACACTGGGTTCAGCACTCACCAGGCTCGGTGTTGGAGGAGAGGACAGCCGGTAGAAGGGTAATGATGAGGAGGAGGAGTGCAGGCTGCATGTCTGCCCGGAGCTCCGAGGATCCGATGGGGGGAATCGGTGGTGGGGCGGAGGAGGAGGATGGGGTGACCGGGGACAAGGCCGGGGTGAAGCGGAGAAGCTCCGGGACCACTGAGGGGATAATCCGACCTCTTCCTGCTCGCCGAGCTCCTCCTTTACTGGAAGGCAGCCAGGGATTTCCCATCCACTTCTCCTGGTGACTCATCATCGCCTCTCCTCTTCCTGGAGGGAGCTGCTGCTGCACCACCTCTTCTCTGACGTCTGATAGAGGTGTCTGCACACATCTGATATGGAATACACAGCACATTATTTATTCCACACTTCACCACAATGTCTATAGAAACACGCCGGATTTACTAATATACTTTATTCCATAAAGAGGAATTCATAAATAATAACAAACACCCATCACAGTTGTGCAGATCAGTTATGTACATCATATTACTGTATATACAATACAATATGTATACTATTATAATAAAAAGTGTTTCCTAACGTTTAATACAACAACATTGTTTCTTATTTGCAAACAAATTGTGTACATTACAAATATGAAACATTGTATTACAAACTAGAAAACATACAATTTCTGGGGAAATTGTGTGAAGTGTTCTTGGCATGTGTGTGTGGTGTGTGCATGGGAGGTGTGTGGTTTGTGTGTGTGGGAGGTGTGTGGTGTTTTGGGGTGTGTGTGTGGGAGGTGTGTGTGCGGTGTGTGCGTGGGAGGTGTGTGTGTTGTGTGGTTTGTGTGTGGTGTGTGCGTGGGAGGTGTGTGGTGTTTTGGTGTGTGTGTGTGGGGGGGGGGGGGGGGGGTGTGTGGTGTTGTGTGGTTTGTGGGTGGTGTTTTGCGGTGTGTGCGTGGGAGGTGTGTGGTGTGTGTGCGGTGTGTGCGTGGGAGGTGTGTGGTGTTGTGTGGTGTGTGTGTGGTGTGTGATATTTTGTGAACCAGTCTGCGAAACGTTCCACAAAGTAATTGCACTAGAGATGGCCATGCGGTTCGTCCGACAGTCGGTTCGCAGTAAACTTCGCTCGTTCGCTGTTCGCCGAACATGCGAACATATGGCGATATTCGCGACCGCCATATTCTTTTACATTGTGAAGAACTTTGACCCAAGACACATCCATCAGGTGGTACAGGACAGCCAATTGAGACATTTCAGCACATGGACACACCTCCTACCTTATAAATAGACCTGACCTGGCTGCCATTTTACATTCTGCCTTTTGTCAGTGTAGGGAGAGGTTTGCTGTGTGGAGCAGGGACAGATTGTCAGTGACACAAATCGCTAGCTAATAGGTCCACAAAAGTCCTTTAAAGCAGTGGTCCTCAACCCTGGCCTACAGGGCCCACTAACAGGCCAGATTTTTAAGATAACTGAAATACATCCCAGGTGATATAATTTGCTGCTCAGTGATTGCAGTACTCTAGTCTGCATCTCCCCAAGGTAATACCTAAAATCTGGCCTGTTAGTGGGCCCTGTAGGCCAGGGTTGAGGACCACTGCTTTAAAGGACTGGTATAGGTGTACTATTGTTTGGTGTTCAGTATATAGGGGTGTAATACACTTATAATCTACAGTGCCTTGCGAAAGTATTCGCCCCCCCCTGAACTTTGTGACCTTTTGCCACATTTCAGGCTTCAAACATAAAGATATAAAACTGTAATTTTTTGTGAAGAATTAACAAGTGGGACACAATCATGAAGTGGAACGAAATTTATTGGATATTTCAAACTTTGTTAACAAATAAAAAACTGATAAATTGTGCGTGCAAAATTATTCAGCCCCTTTACTTTCAGTGCAGCAAACTCTCTCCAGAAGTTCAGTGAGGATCTCTGAATGATCCAATGTTGACCTAAATGACTAATGATGATAAAAGAATCCACCTGTGTGTAATCAAATTTCCGTATAAATGCACCTGCACTGTGATAGTCTCAGAGGTCCATTTAAAGCGCAGAGAGCATCATGAAGAACAAGGAACACACCAGGCAGGTCCGAGATACTGTTGTGGAGAAGTTTAAAGCCGGATTTGGATACAAAAAGATTTCCCAAGCTTTAAACATCCCAAGGAGCACTGTGCAAGCGATAATATTGAAATGGAAGGAGTATTAGACCCAGTGGCGGCTGGTGCTCAAAATTTTTGGGGGGGCGCAAAAAGAAAAATGTAATAGGTATTGCTTCGCGCCAAAAAACGCAGTAAAAAAATTGCGTGACTTTGAAGCTGTGCACCCTTCAATGCAATGAACACTGTGCTGTGCCCCCTTCAATGCAATGAACACTGTGCTGTGCCCCCACAATGCAGAGTTCAGCGTGCGTGCCCCTTTCAATTCAGAGTGCCACAGCATTGTCCCCAATCACTGCAGAGCGCCACAGCATTGTCCCCAATGATTGCAGAGTGCCCACAGCATTGTCCCCCAATGATTGCAGAGTGCCACAGCATTGTACCCCAATGATTGCAGAGTGCCACAGAATTGTACCCCAATGATTGCAGAGTGCCCACAGCATTATACCCCAATAAATGCAGAGTGCCCACAGCATTGTACCCCAATGATTGCAGAGTGCCCACAGCATTGTACCCCAATGATTGCAGAGTGCCACAGAATTGTACCCCAATGATTACAGAGTGCCACAGAATTGTACCCCAATGATTGCAGAGTGCTACAGAATTGTACCCCAATGATTGCAGAGTGCCACAGCATTGTACCCCAATGATTGCAGAGTGCCCACAGCATTGTACCCCAATAAATGCAGAGTGCCCACAGCATTGTACCCCAATGATTGCAGAGTGCCCACAGCATTGTACCCCAATAAATGCAGAGTGCCCACAGCATTGTACCCCAATAAATGCAGAGCGCCACAGCATTGTACCCCAATAAATACAGAGCGCCTCAGCATTGTACCCCAATAAATGCAGAGTGCCACAGAATTGTACCCCAATGATTGCAGAGTGCCACAGAATTGTACCCCAATGATTGCAGAGAGCCACAGCATTGTACCCCAATGATTGTAGAGCGCCACAGCATTGTACCCCAATAAATGCAGAGTGCCCACAGCATTGTACCCCAATGATTGCAGAGTGCCACAGCATTGTATCCCAGTAAATGCAGAGCGCCACAGCATTGTACCCCAATAAATGCAGAGTGCCCACAGCATTGTCCCCCAATAAATGCAGAGTGCCCACAGCATTGTCCCCCAATCAATGCAGAGTGCCCACAGCATTGTACCCCAATAAATGCAGAGTGCCCACAGCATTGTCCCCTAATAAATGCAGAGTGCCCACAGCATTGTCCCCCAATCAATGCAGAGTGCCCACAGCATTGTACCCCAATAAATGCAGAGTGCCACAGCAATGTACCCCAATAAATGCAGAGTGCCACAGAATTGTACCCCAATGATTGCAGAGTGCCACAGAATTGTACCCCAATGATTGCAGAGAGCCACAGCATTGTACCCCAATGATTGCAGAGCGCCACAGCATTGTACCCCAATAAATGCAGAGTGCCCACAGCATTGTACCCCAATGATTGCAGAGTGCCACAGCATTGTATCCCAATAAATGCAGAGCGCCACAGCATTGTACCCCAATAAATGCAGAGTGCCCACAGCATTGTACCCCAATAAATGCAGAGTGCCCACAGCATTGTCCCCCAATAAATGCAGAGTGCCCACAGCATTGTCCCCCAATCAATGCAGAGTGCCCACAGCATTGTACCCCAATAAATGCAGATTGCCCACAGCATTGTCCCCCAATAAATGCAGAGTGCCCACAGCATTGTCCCCCAATCAATGCAGAGTGCCCACAGCATTGTACCCCAATAAATGCAGAGTGCCACAGCAATGTACCCCAATAAATGCACAGTGCCACAGCAATGTACCCCAATAAATGCAGAGTGCCCACAGCATTGTCCCCCAATCAATGCAGAGTGCAGCGTGCGTGCTCCCTTCAATTTAATGCACTTACCTGGCGGCGGCGGCGGCGGGTTCTTCCCTCCTCGATCCAGTCCGTCCTCTCTGCGGCGGCGGCGGCAGGAAGGAGAGCGGCTTCTCCCTCGTCCTCCGAGCAGCGGTGACGGTGAGTGACTGACTCACGCACCGGCACCGCCCCTATTGTGACGTCAGGGATTGGATGTCCTGGATGATGATTGGTCCAGGCTGGAGACTGGACCAATCACAGCCAGGATATCCGAAAGTGGGGGTGTCCAATCGCAAGGACTTGCGATCGGGTTACGCCCCCAGAAGGCTGCCGATCGGCGCCTCTTCTGGGACGTAACCCCCCCCCCCCCAGCCACCACTTCCATTACAAAGGCCGGCGAACCCAATTTTTTTTTGTAAAACTTTATTTGTTCGCTTTGTCATTTTTTTTTTCTTTTTTTAGGGCAAGGGGGGCGGTGCCCTGGCGCCCGCTATGCACGGGCCGCCACTGATCAGACCACTGCAAATCTACGAAGACCTGGCCGTCCCTCTAAACTTTCAGCTCATACAAGGAGAAGACTGATCAGAGATGCAGCCAAGAGCCCCATGATCACTCTGGATGAACTGCAGAGATCTACAGCTGAGGTGGGAGACTCTGTCCATAGGACAACAATCAGTCGTATACTGCACAAATCTGGCCTTTATGGAAGAGTGGCAAGAAGAAAGCCATTTCTTAAAGATATCCATAAAAAGTGTCATTTAAAGTTTGCCACAAGCCACCTGGGAGACACACCAAACATGTGGAAGAAGGTGCTGTGGTCAGATGAAACCAAAATCGAACTTTTTTGGCAACAATGCAAAACGTTATGTTTGGCGTAAAAGCAACACAGCTCATCACCCTGAACACACCATCCCCACTGTCAAACATGGTGGTGGCAGCATCATGGTTTGGGCCTGCTTTTCTTCAGCAGGGACAGGGAAGATGGTTAAAATTGATGGGAAGATGGATGGAGCCAAATACAGGACCATTCTGGACGAAAACCATGATGAAGTCTGCAAAAGACCTGAGACTGGGATGGAGATTTGTCTTCCAACAAAACAATGATCCAAAACATAAAGCAAAATCTACAATGGAATGGAATTCACAAATGAACATATCCAGGTGTTAGAATGGCCAAGTCAAAGTCTAGACCTGAATCCAAACAAGAATCTGTGGAAAGAACTGAAAACTGCTGTTCACAAACGCTCTATCCAACCTCACTGAGCTCGAGCTGTTTTGCAAGGAGAAATGGGCAAAAATTTCAGTCTTTCCATGTGCAAAACTGATAGAGACATACCCCAAGCGACTAACAGCTGTAATCGCAGCAAAAGGTGGCGCTACAAAGTATTAACTTAAGGGGGCTGAATAATTTTGCATGCCCAATTTTTCAGTTTTTTATTTGTTAACAAAGTTTGAAATATCCAATAAATTTCGTTCCACTTCATGATTGTGTCCCACTTGTTGATTCTTCACAAAAAATTACAGTTTTATATCTTTATGTTCTAAGCTTGAAATGTGGCAAAAGGTCGAAAAGTTCAAGGGGGCCGAATACTTTCGCAAGGCACTGTACTTTCTAATATAGAAAGCATATTATAGTGGATTTGTATTGTGCAGCATTATGACTGGTGAGCGGTTCTGCAGCGATACTGCTTATAACTGGTGTGATAGACCAGTCGCCCCCCAAAAATGACAGATTGAAGCGGGGTATTATATATACTTTCATAATAGTGTATTTGGGTACATCAGAATTTTTTTTTTTCTGTTTTGCTCCGTTCCCTCTGCTACACACAGTGACTAACGTTACTGGAAAAAAGTATTATAACTGGTGTGATATACCAATGGCCCCTCAAAACAACAGATTGAAGCGGGGTGTTATATAACAATATACTTTCATAATAGTGTATTTGGGTACTGCAGAAATTTTGCCTGTTCTTTGCTGTCAGGTGCATCACCTGTCGGCTAATTTTTGGGGCCTGTAATGGCCGACACTTACTTCTGTATCCTGTGAATGCCTAATGTACCACCAGCCACAGAATACAAAGTTCATTGCTGTCAGGTGCACCGCCTGTCGGCTAATTTTTGGGGCCTGTAATGGCCGACACTTATTTATCTTGTGAATGCATAATGTACCTCCAGCCACAGAATACAAAGTTCTTTGCTGTCAGGTGTTCAACTGTTGGCTAATTTTTGGGGCCTGTAATGGCCGACACTTACTTCTGAATAAAAAGTTATTTGCTCTCAGGTGCACTGCCTGTCGGCTATTTTTTGTGGCCTGTAATTGCCGACACTTATTTATCCTGTGAATGTCTAATGTACCTCCAGTCACAGAATGCAAAGTTCTTTGCTGTCAGGTGAACCGCCTGTCGGCTAATTTTTGGGGCCTGTAATGGCCGACACTTACTTCTGTATCCTGTGAATGCCTAATGTACCTCCAGCCACAAAATACAAAGTTCTTTGCTGTCAGGTGCACCGCCTGTCGGCTAATTTTTGGGGCCTGTAATGGCCCACACTTATTTATCCTGTGAATGCCTAATGTACCTCCAACCACAGAATACAAAGTTCTTTGCTGTCAGGTGCACCGCATGTCAGCTAATTTTTTGGGCCTGTAATGGCTGACACTTACTTCTGTATCCTGCGAATGCCTAATGTACCTCCAGCCACAGAATACAAAGTTCTTTGCTGTCAGGTGCACCGCATGTCGGCTAATTTTTGGGGCCTGTAATGGCCGACACTTACTTCTGTATCCTGTGAATGCCTAATGTACCACCAGCCACAGAATACAAAGTTCTTTGCTGTCAGGTGCACCGCCTGTCGGCTAATTTTTGTGGCCTGTAGTGGCCGACACTTATTTATCCTGTGAATGTCTAATGTACCTCCAGCCACAGAATAAAAAGTTCTTTGCTGTCAAGTGCACCGCCTGTCGGCTAAGTTTTGGGGCCTGTAATGGCCGACGCTTACTTCTGTATCCTGTGAATGCCTAATGTACCTCCAGCCACAGAATACAAAGTTCTTTGCTGTCAGGTGCACCGCCTGTCGGCTAATTTTTGGGGCCTGTAATGGCCGACACTTATTTATCCTGTGAATGCCTAATGTACCTCCAGCCACAGAATACAAAGTTCTTTGCTGTCAGGTGCACCGCATGTCGGCTAATTTTTGGGGCCTGTAATGGCCGACACTTATTTATCCTGTGAATGCCTAATGTACCTCCTGCCACAGAATACAAAGTTCTTTGCTGTCAGGTGAAGGCCTGTTGGCTAATTTTTGGGGCCTGTACTGTCCGACACTCTATCCTGTGAATGCAAAATTTTTCAGACTGGATTTGAAAATCAATGGGTCTGTAAACGTTCCGCCAAATTGTGGAACGGATGCGGACCCATTTTACAGATGTGTGAATGGACCCTATGTATTAGATATGTATTTACCGGCTGCTGTCAGTTCTGGCTGATTTAGGCCGAGCTATTACACTAAAACCGAGCAATATTACAAAAAACAAAATACACGTTATAACTGTATAAACGATTTATACAACTTATAAAAAAAAAAAAACTTTTTATGGCAACTCCAATAGCAGGATCATCTCCTGCACCCCCTTCATAGCCTGGCATTGCCTCTCCTCCATGGCCTTCATGCGCTCCTGAATTGACGAAATTTCGCAGATAAAAAAAGAATGCTTGTTGATCGAAGATTTGCTTAATACTTCTGGTATGTCAGTGTCCATGTTGTGGGACTATGTGTGCACAGCTAGTAAGTATTTTGTTGCTGCAAATATGACCTGGAGGTTTTTCATGCTCGTCTGCCATTTAAATGAATGGGACCCGCAGTGAACCTGAGGTTCGCGAACATTTGAGCGAGTTCGCGCAATCACGTTCGCAAACCGTCCCATCAGATGTTAGTCTGCAGGATCCTGTCCCGTGCACTCACCATAATCTGTTCACAGCACACCTGAGCGTTTTTCAGTTCGTAAATCGCTCATCACTAAAGTCTCAAAACGCCCAACAAGCAAAATCCTGATTTCAATGGCCCCTGTTCACACCTGAGCATTTTGTCCCCTGGAGCAAAACGCCTGAAGCTCAAAAAAGTACATGAGGTTCTTTTTTGGCAGATTACAAGCGTTTTTGTTAGCTGTCAATGCATGCCTCCAAACACCTGCAAAAAACGCCTGAAAACGATACGCAGCGTGTGAATGAAGCTAGGATCTAATGCAAGAAAAATTATCAATGCACATTTTTTAACCACTTCCCGACCACCCGCTGCCTATTTACTCCGGCAGGGTAGCTTTCCTGCGCAAACCGTCGTAGGTCGCGCACGGGAAGCTAGGGGGCGAGCGCGCGCCTCCGGCGGCACGCTCCCGCCCCCATTTGGCAGCGGGGAAGCCGATGCATGGGTCAGGTGGCTCCAATTGCCTCCTGACACCCGCGATCGCTCTGCGCTGAGAGAGAAGAACGGTCAACTGTTGTAAACACAGCTGACCATTCTTCTCTCTGAAATGATCACAGAGCTCATGTGATCCTTCTGTTTAGGATCACATGTCTCTATGGTAATTTCACAAGCCATGCCCCCCCACCTTTATAATCACTCCCCTAGGCTCACATTTAACTCATTGATCACCCACAGGGTTAACCCCTTCCCTGCCTGTGTCATTATTACAGTAACAGTGCATATTTTTAGCACTGATTACTGTAGTAATGTCACTGGTCCCCCCAAAAGTATCAAAAATGTCAGTTAGGGGTCCGATCTGTCCGCTGCAATGTCGCAGTCCTGCAAAAAATCACAGATCACCGCCATTACTATTGAAAAAAGAAAAAAAAACAATAAAAATGACACAAATCTTTCCCGTAGTTAGTAGTTAACTATTACGCAAACCAATCAAAATATGCCTATTGCGATTTTTTTGCCAAAAAAATGTAGCAGAAAACAAATTGGCCTAGAAATGTTAAAAAATTTTGATTTTTAATTTTATTTTTTAGAATGTCATATAGCAGAATGTGAAAAATATTGTTTTTTTTTTTTTTTTTCTAAATTGTCGATCTTTTTTTGTTTATAGGGCAAGAATAAAAAGCGCAGAGGTGATCAAATACCACCAAAAGAAAAAAAGGACATCAATTTTATTTGGGTACAGCATCGTGCAATTGTCCGTTAAAGTGACACAGTGCTGAATCGCAAAATAGGGCCTGGTCATTAAGCGGGCAAATCCTTCCGGTCTTGAAGTGGTTAATATGTATTTATTTTTAAAAAAGCAAAATGTGCCTTTAGTACTGGATGACATTTCAGCGATCACAGAGATTGCATGTAATTCGGAGCGCACTGCTCCTAAAATCACATGCGATGTCTGTGCAGTGCAAATTCAGCCATACAGTTTGTATGGCTGAATTCGCACCGCAATCGCACCTAACTCGCACAGGACCCTTTTTTTGGTCCGCAGCAGAATCGGATCGCATGGTGGTTCACACTAATGTGATCCGATTCTGTGCAAACTTTCAGATCGCACTGCAATATGCGATCTGATCTGGGGGTGTCGTTAACTTTTAATTGACACCCCAGCATATTGCATATGGCAGTGTGAACTGCCAAGGGTGCAGATGCGATGCGGGAACACCCTGTATATTCGCTGCGTTCCCGCATCGCACAAATGTGAACCGGCACTTAGGCTTATTTGACACTGTGCCTGCTTACCTGAGTTTATATACAGATAGTGGTACATCTCTCCTGGACGCTGTCCACTTTATTTTTCCTAAATGCACAAAACCATGTTATGAAAACGTTGCTAAACGCAGTGTGTGAACGGGGCCATAGGGATGCATTGTCTGCATTTAGCTGCGGTAAATAAGTTCCGCTTTCCGCAGCTAAAAGCTGAATTCTAACCGTGAACCTGTGAAAAGGGGCCTTAGGCTCCATTCACACCCGTGCGTATCATTTTCAGGCATTTCTTTGGGCGTTTTTTTGCAGGTGTTTGGAGGCAGGCATTGACATCTAACAAAAACACCTGTAATCTGCCAAAAAAGAAGCTTTTTTTTAGCTTCAGGCGTTTTGCTACAGCAGACAAAACGCTCAGATGTGAACAGGGGCCATTGAAGAGAATGGGATTTTGCTTGTTGGGCATTTTGAGACTTCAGAGATGAGTGTTTTACTAGCTAAAAAAAATGCTCAGGTGTGAACAGGGCCTTAAAGCGGAGTTCCACCCATTTTTAATAGGTTGGATTACATAGATGTTTGTAACCCCCTTTAAAACGACTTTTACCAATGGAAACTTTTTTTTTTTTTGCTAGTAAATACCTTAATTTCTGCTTTATTCCTCCTCTCCTCCCTTCTGGGTCCGATCGGCGATGATGTCATTCCGCGATTCACAGTGTGTGCTGGGATGTATTCCATGCCAGAAATCTTGCAGTATTACCCAGTAGCTGAGCTGTACTGTGTGTATTCAGGCCGCTCTCTGCTCTGCCTCCTCTCAGTGAGTTGTACTGTATGCATTGTATTCAGGCCGTTCTCTGCCCCGCCTCCTCTCAGTGAGCGAGGACTGAAAGCATTATATCCTCACTGAGCTCACTGAGAGGAGGCGGGGCAGAGCACGTCCTGAATACAATGCATACAGTACAACTCACTGAGAGGAGGCGGGGCAGAGCACGTCCTGAATACAATGCATACAGTACAACTCACTGAGAGGAGGCGGAGGTGGGGCAGAGCACGTCCTGAATACAATGCATACAGTACAACTCACTGAGAGGAGGCGGGGCGGAGGCGGGGCAGGTCACGGCCTGAATACACACAGTACAGCTCAGCTCCTGGGTAATACTGCAAGATTTCTGGAATGGAATACATCCCAGCACACACTGCTAATCGCCGAATGACGTCATCGCCGATCGGACCCGGAAGTGAGGAAAGGAGGACTAAAGCAGAAATTAAGGTATTTACTAGCAAAAAAAAAAAAAAAAAAAGTTTACATTGGTAAAAGTCATTTTAAAGGGGATTACATAGATCTAAAGTTACGAAAATGGGTGGAACTCCACTTTAAACTCAGCATAGTTAGGTATACAGGCATTTCTTTTTCTTTACTGATCTAAATGCAGCCCACTGTTTTCAATGTGTCTGTACACACAGGGATATAAACATGTGCTGCATATAGACTTGAAGAAATAAAAATACACAAATCTGCATCGCCAGTCAGTATTTTATGCACGTAAGCATCCAAATACCTTTGTATGTGCATTAAATGTTAATTTGAAGAGGTTAGAACTGCACTCTGGGATATAGAATTTATTTTATTCATGTATGCACACATTTTGTATGGGAATACTGATGTTTAGGCATCAGTACCATGTAAGTCCCCTTAATACTTTTGCTGCCAGAGTTGTTTTTGTATTTTTTTTTTTTTAACACGTTTAAAAAATCAACTTGGGCTGGAAGATTGAATAAAACCCCCCAAACATTATATATTTTCTGGAAGCAGACACCTTAGAGAATAATACCAGTGCAATAACAGTGCTTGTGCTGTGTTATTTGGCCCCTTCTATCACCTGAAATACCTGGCTGATCCTGCCTGGTTCTACCCTTCCCCCTATAAACTGACCACAGTTTATCATGGCTGCTGAGCCCTGACACTGTGGTCAGTTTACGTGTCTCCGTCATCCGCAGCTCTCCTCTGTCCTCCTCTCCCCTCTCCCTCCTTGCCTGTCAGCTAGTAACAGTACCTGCTCCTCCCCTCCTGCTGCAAAAACTACCTAAGTCTCCATTCACATATATAGGCGTTTCGGATCGCGAGCAGCATTGCCGCGATTCTGCCCATCACCATCCCGAACCATTGCAAGTCATGGGATGTCCATGTGATTCCCGTGACTTGCAATGGCACCCCAAACGCGGCATGATTTTGCCACGATTGTCGCCCCAAGGAATCGCAGTAAAGTCTCGCAAACAGAATAGCGGGACGCCTGTCACCCAAAAGAAGTTCTTGTACTTCTTTTAGGCAACAGGTGTCCCGCGATTATGTTTGCACGATTTTACCGCGAATCGTCAGGCAAAATCGCTGCAAAATCGCGCCACATTTGGGGTGCCAATGCAAGTCACGGGAATCGCACGGGCATTTGGGATCGCGGGCAGAATCGCGGCAATTCTGCACGCGTTCCAAAATGTCCTATATGTGAATGGAGCCTTAAAATTTTCATACAATCCTCTGTGTTTGATTAAGTAAGGAGCCCAGTGTGTGTGCGCTTTATAAATAAAATGTTGTTCTATACCTTATTTCAGAGCGCCGCTCGGCGTTCATGTGACTGGCCACCTTTCTCCACCTCTCCTCCCGACTGACATCAGCGGGGGATTCTCGGCCCCTCCCCCTGCAGCTGTCAGATCGAGAGAGGAGAGAGGCGGCTGGTCACGTGAGCGCCGAACGGCGCTCTAAAATAAGATGTAGAATGGCATTTTATTTATAAAGCACACACACTGGGCTCCTTACTTTATCAAACACAGAGGATTGTGTGAAGAGCGCAGAGTGGCATAACAACCACTTCAATTTTAAAGCAGAGTTCCACCTTCAAAAATAACTTTTCCCCATCAGCTTGCTCTAAATTACGTGAAAAAGAATTGGATAATTAACATTTTTTTTTTGATTCACTTACCTTGTTTTTAAAGAAAATATACTTACCTTCCTTCCTCTTCCTCCCTCTGCGGACACGGCTGCCGCCGTCACTTCCTGCTAGCATTGACTCCTGGGAGATGAACATTATCGCTCCCAGGAGTCAATGCGCCTGCACCGGTGTCCCTCGTCACTTCCGGGGCAAGCGCGTCATTCCCTGCTAAACAGCTTCTGGGCATGCCCAGAATCTGTGCAGGGATGATGCAGCTGCCCCGGAAGTGACGTGCAGGGCATTCTGGGACTCCGACGTCACCGAAGAGGACACCGAAGAGGACGCTCCGGCTTCAGCTGCCCAAACCTGAGATGGCAGCGCTGGACAAGACATTTTCAAGGTAAGTATTTCTTCTAAAAGGTAAGTGAATCGGGACAGTTCAGAGCCTATCATTGCAGAAATGCACTAGCCCTGACTGTCCGGGGGGTATTTTTGTCTAAAAAAAATTTTTCAGGCTGGAACTCCGCTTTAAGGCACATAAATCCTATATATTTCAAATTTTATGGTCAAATATAAAAGATGATTTTGTAGATTCCAAACATGTCAGGCCTTAAAAATTCATGCATCCATGAAACAGTGAATAACCAGTACTCTCTGTACTATACTTTCTGTAGGCAACAATTTAAAAGCCCCTACAGCTCATCAGCTTAGAATTAACTATGAACAATGGGCCTAGAATTCTTGTTCTCACTCACAGCAATATGTAATGTGTAGCGCAAACAATGTTTTTATGCTTTTATGCCCCGATACGGGCATGCACGGGGGCATATCGTGTTTTTTTTTCCCCCCAAAACTTTTTTTTCATCATATAAGGGACAAAAATGAGGTTTTACATGTTGCTTCCAGGTCATTAACAGGAAGGGGAGATTAGCAAACAGAGGTTAAAGCCCCGTACACACGCATCGATTATTGGCCGGGAATTTTCGGCCAACGTCCAAACTGCCGATTTTTGGCTTGTTAGTATGATGCTTCCGACAACAGACTCTGACTTTTCGGCCGAAAAAAAGTTTGGTGTGCAGGCTATAAAATTTTTGTTGGCAATCAACACAACGGCCGATTTTCCGTCAGTCAGTACAGATTTCGGCAGACAAAAATCTGATGAGCAAGACTGGGCATGCTCAGAGAAGAAAAAACACACGGAAAGTAAACCAGCACATGACATCACTTCTTAAGTAGATTTTTGTTGGCCGAGAAAATTCGTGTGCAGTCTAGGCACATTCCAACCAACAAAACACCACTCTGGACAAAAGTCGGACGATCGGTCGGCCGATAATCGTTGCGTGTGTACGAGGCATTACTCCCTCCACCTGGTGGCACCCGCCATGCTGGTCTGAGATCTGCTGCCAGGCAGAACCCAGGAAACATGGTGGGGGCACACACGGTGGGAGACCAACACCTTTGGCAGTGAAAGGGTTAAACAAATTCTGATTCTACCGACTGTATACATTACACACATCTGCTGCACGGTCCTGGACAGGGCTGCTGATAGGGGGGGGCACCAGTCCTCTTGTCGAGGGGCCTGAGCACACAGTGGGGCCCACACAAGGAGGGGAATTAGTGATGAACGACATTTACAGAACTCTTCCTCCAGCAGCTGAAAGCTGAGAAAGTGACAGTTGTCCCTCACTAATCCTTCTCCCTGTGGGCCCCCCTCCCAGCACTGGCTCTAATGTTAGATCTGCTCCTGAGTTTGTTTTCTCTGTAACTTTGTTTCTCTCCCTCTGTCTCTCTGATCCCAGACCTCTATCTGCCCAGCCTGTATATTTTATTCATCTCATCTTCATTTTTATTTATTAACTCAGTTTTTTCTTTTAGATTTAGCAGGAATTCTGTGAGTTATGTTGTATTTGTTTCTGCTGATAATGATTTTATTGTATTTTGAGTATAGCTTTAAAATTTTCTTGGGG
The DNA here is from genome assembly GCF_965119305.1 of Pelophylax lessonae. NCBI lineage: Eukaryota > Metazoa > Chordata > Amphibia > Anura > Ranidae > Pelophylax > Pelophylax lessonae. The sequence goes on from NC_138769.1 coordinate 99,976,459, forward strand.
GGGGGGGGGGGGGTTGCCGCCGCCATTGCTGGTCAGGAAACCCGCCAGTGAAGCGGGTTTAGACTATGTATTGGGACCCGATTTGTTCCGAACTTTAAGATATATATATGTATATGTATTTTTTATATATTTTTCATGAATTTATGATGATTTTATATATATGTATATATATATATATATATATATATATATATATATATATATATATATATATATGTATATAGTTGTTTTTCCAAAAGTAATAATCGGGTTCCCATTGGAAGTTTTTCCTTGGTTTTCCTTGGTTCTCCTTATTTCTTAATATATGACCAGATTTTTTACAGTCCAATTTTTCATATGTGTGAGCACACACACACATTTATACATAGATATTATTTTACATGTTTCACTCATCATTTTTTAATATTGTTCATTTTTAGGGTGAAATTCTTAATTTATTACACATTAAGGCCCCGTTCACATAGGGGCAATCCGATTTCCCCAGGCGACCTCCGAGGTCACGGTGCGAGCAGCGCGCCGCGACCTCAGAGCGGCCGCCACGGACTTCATAACATTGAAGTCTATGGCGGTCGCCTCCGGGTCGCCCCAAAGAAGCTCCGGACCCTTTTCTAAGTCGGAGCGACTTGTGTCGCTCCTATTAGAACGGGTCCGCAGCTTCCCTATGGAAGGCGACCTACGGCGACCTGTGAGGCAACCAGGTCGTCTCACAGGTCGCCTTAGTGTGAATGGGGACTCATAGTCAACAATATCCTTAATTAAATAAATCAATTAACTTATTATACACTCATAGTAAATATTGATATATGTTTATTTATGTGTATCATATATTCACTTTAATTTATCACTTATAAGTCAATATACAATTTTCATCCCATTCATTCACTCTTTATATTTATATTAATTTTGAACTTATAACACATATATTCTTCACACTAGGTCATTCATATTATTTTTTCGAGTTTTATTCACTGGTAATTGAACTTATTCTATGTTCATTCGGGATTTCTTCCATTTCTATACACATATCTAGGCCATACATTATACAATTGAGGCAATCAATTCACCATTTTTTCTTTTTTTCTCCTTTTCTTCTTTTTTGGATTTTTTAATATGTTATTTCATATTAAATGAGATGTTAAAATCCTTGCAGGAAGTTACAAGGGACAATATGATTCTGAACATATATAAACTTTGATAGTTTCTGATAAGTATTTTTTGCGATTGCTAAACTTATTGAGTAATGTGATTGTACACAGTTTTCTTCTCTTTTGAAGGACTCTGTGACTATTTGTCTTTTAATTATGTGGGTTGAAGTTGCTCGGTCAGCATGTGAAAGGCATTTTGCTAATTTGATTCAAGGTGTATTCAATTTCATTGTAATGATACCAGCTGACATTTTGCCTACATATGCTAGCTTTTCACCGACATCCCATCATGTGGTTATGAGTAAGCGATCTTCTGTATCTTCTGTATCGTGAAACGTGGAGAAAGATCTGGGAGTCTTGGTTGATGATAGATTAGGCAATAGCATGCAATGTCAAGCGGCAGCTGCCAAAACCAGCAGAATATTAGCATGCATAAAGAAAGGGATGTATTCCAGAGATAAGACTATAATCCTTCCACTTTATAAAACTCTGGTCCGACCGCATCTGGAGTATTCTGTCCAGTTCTGGTCGCCAGTCCTCAGGAGGGTTGTGTTGGAGCTGGAGAGAGTCCTGAGAAGGGCAACTAAACTGATTAGGGGATTGGAGGACCTTAATTATGAAGAGCGTCTGCAATCGCTTGGTTTATTCTCCCTGGAGAAGAGACGCCTGAGGGGGGACATGATAGCAATTTATAAATATATCAATGGGGATCTCAGCTTAGAAAAAAATCTGTTCAGTCGAAGGAATTGCACGAGGACTCGGGGGCATACAATGCGATTAGAGGAGAAGCGTTTCAACCTCAGGCAACGTGGGGGGTTCTTTACTGTGAGGGCTACAAGATTGTGGAATTCTCTACCACAAGAGGTGGTTTCTGCGGGAAGTATGGTGGCTTTCAAAAGACTCTTAGACGTACATCTCAAGAATCAGAACATTCAGGGGTATGTGAGATGATTACAGCTACACACACCTACACAGGTTGAACTGGATGGACTATTGTCTTTATTCAACCTCATCTACTATGTAACTATGTGTCAACCTGTCGTATGTCCCGGTGATGCACTGTCTGTATTGATCCTTCATGAGGAATAAAAGATACTTCTAATTTCATTTACATCTGAGTGCGGTCTATTTTCCTTTTGGTTTATCAAGCCTTGCGTCTTCACGATTAAAGCCCATCTCTAGTCACAACAAAAAAATATTCTTGCAGTGGGCTATCCCACATATGACAAAGGTTAAATCCTGGTTAAAGAGTATGTAAACCCAGCACTTCATATACCTGATATGTGCCTGCTGTATCCCCTACTTGTATAAGAAAGTATCCTGTTCTCTTTCTATTATTCCTTTGTCTGAAATCTCTGGTGATCCTGCAGTCCCTCTGCTTTCCTATTGAAAACTGACCACATTACGCATGTGAGCAGAGTGTGGTCAGCTCTCTAGCTGTGCTGGGAACTCATTGTGCTCTCCTCCAATGATCAGGCTTCTGCTGACATGACCCCTCTGCACAGCCAGCGGCGGCGGGTCTATGAAAATATAAATCACGGAGCCGAGTTCTCCGTGATTTATATTTTCATAGACCCGCCGCTTTTACATTTAGTAGCCGAGATCAGGGAAGTGACAGGGGTAGAAACGGAGATGATTTCATGTTGCAGCCGAGATGTTTTAATGTTACCGTGGCAACAGCTGATGCGGTGTAATGTTACAACACACTACCGTGAAAATTCCCTACCCTCCGGACCTCTGAGCATGCGCAATGGTAACCTGCTCAGCTGTTCCATGACGTAGGTGCGACGTAGGTGCACCGGAAGTGACGAGGCTATGGAATTTTCACGGGTAGGATTTATTCACGGAACAGCGGTGTTACACCAGCACCAGCTAGAGGGACGGACAGCGCGGACCTGACCCCCCCGAATGGACACACAAGGCCCTGACCAGTGCCACTAGCTGGCAGTGAGTACACCCTGCCTTTGTTGAGTGAATGGAGTGTAAGCATACATTTTAAAAGGGGGGTTTTTGGTTCCTCAGGCCAAAAGAAAAGGTGGGATTTTGTAGGCAAGTAGTAAATTATGTCAATTTTATTAAAGGTTTACACATAATAAAAACAAAGAAAAAACACAATGATAATTGTACTGATAGTATGATACAAGGTCATATATGCGGTTTGACAATCAACTCAGAACATACTAACTCCAATACCCGTATCGGCAGCTTCCTTCTATGTCCAGCCGCGCCACGGTACTGACAGGCTGCTTGCGTCACAGCAGAAGTCCGTGACGTTAAACATCGGCGTCGCGCAGCGCGGTACCGCGCATGCGTAACAAGCATAAAAAGGACGCCAGGGATCCATAGGATGTCACTCCGCTCCGACAGGCAAGGAGTGAACATCCGGACGTTCGGTCCACCCCGATCCAGGACACCTCCAGCCTCCACCATCTCCACGGACTGGCAGCCCTTTGGCCATCCATACAAGTAAGTCATGGCCCAGCGCCACCTACTGGTCACTACACCAAGAATCAATAGTTTACTAAATCACTTAATATACTTACTTCACCAGCAATCCAGGAATCTACCCTTTAGTTTTGGGGACTCCATTAGAAGTAAGCATATAGAATTTAATCTTACCCTACGATTTATACTGGGAATATTATGTCCCTACACAAACCTTATATTTCTTCAACATAGGGTCACGGGCTCCCACCATAGGGATTCTTGGAGGCTAACAAGTGTCTTATTATTCTTTAATACACGTAAGTTTCATGATACCCTTTCCCCCAATATCCCCCCAAAATCTCCTCCCCATGTATTTACTCCCATCCATTCCTCCAGGTTACACCGGAGGTTTGGCCACACATGAGCCAGGAGTTTGGTGCTTTAACACACCCCAGGACTCATCCCTCTTCAAGATGTGTTACATGTGATGCCTGAGGTAATTAGAATTTTTTGCTTACCCAAGAGGGATCCGGCAATACCTGCCCGCCCTAAACACCTATCATTTTTGCAGACCCAACACGCCCAGGATCCAGTAGCAAACCTGGGGGCCTTGGACCTACAAACCCTCCCACACCCACTATGGTGATAACCATCTCTGAAATCTAGGTACACAACCAGAAAAAACAATGTTATTTATTAATTGTGCACAATAAGTCACAAATTTTTGTATTTCTTCACCTTTTCACTTTATAGAGTTTGATGGTGATTTTTCCTTGATAAAGGCTATAAATGCAGAAACGCGTCGGAACCCCAGTTCCACAACCGGGAATCACCACTCTGATTCATTAAGAAACATGGTTCTGAGTTGATTGTCAAACCGCATATATGACCTTGTATCATACTATCAGTACAATTATCATTGTGTTTTTTCTTTGTTTTTATTATGTGTAAACCTTTAATAACAATTGACATAATTTACTACTTGCCTACAAAATCCCACCTTTTCTTTTGGCCTGAGGAACCAAAAAACCCCCCTTTTAAATTGATCACAGGGATGATGGCAACAAATATAACTTTACTTTTATATCTCTAACAAAACTACCCTTGAGTTGAAGCATACAGGCCAATTTTAACTTGGAGTGAGTCCCACCACCTGGCCTGCAACATCCACCCATTGCTTGGCTGGCTGCTATCTATGTGATGTCCACTGGTAGGCACAGGCAGCAGTTATCAGACAAGAATGGCAGTGGTGAGATTGTACATAATCACAGATGTTCACAGTCTTTGTCTTGTTAAACCTGTATCCTATCTGCATCCTCTGACCACCACCTGTATCCTGTCCATAGCCTCTGACCACCCCCTGTACCATTTCTGCATCCTCTGACCGCCACCTGTATCCTGTCTGTATCCTCTGACCACCACCTGTATCCTGTCCGTAGCCTCTGACCACCCCCTGTACCATTTCCGCATCCTCTGACCACCACCTGTATCCTGTCTATATCCTCTGACCGCCACCGGTATCCTTTCTGTAACCTCTGACCGCCACCTGTATCCTTTCTGTATCCTCTGACCTCCACCTGTATCCTGTCTGTATCCTCTGACCTCCACCTGTATCCTGTCCGTAGCCTCTGACCACCCCCTGTACCATTTCCGCATCCTCTGACCACCACCTGTATCCTGTCTGTATCCTCTGACCGCTACCAGTATCCTGTCTGTATCCTCTGACCGCCACCTGTATCCTGTCTGTATCCTCTGACCGCCACCTGTATCCTGTCTGTATCCTCTGACCTCCACCTGTATCCTGTCTGTATCCTCTGACCTCCACCTGTATTCTGTCAGCATCCTCTGACACCACCTGTACCATTTCCGTATCCTTTGACTGCCTCCTGTATCCCATCTGTATCCTCTGACCACCCCCTGTACCATTTCCGTATCCTCTGACCGCCTCCTGTATCCTGTCCATATCCTCTGACCATGCCCTGTACCATTTCCGTATCCTCTGACAGCTTCCTGTATCCTATCCATATCCTCTGACCACCCCCTGTACCATTTCCGCATCCTCTGCCCGCCTCCTGTATCCTGTCCGCATCCTCTGACCAGTGTTATTAGTACAGTGACAGCGCATATTTTTTAGCACTGATCACTGTACTGGTGTCACTGGTCCCCAAAAAGTGTCACTTAGGGGTTTATTTACTAAAGCTAGAGAGTGCAAAATTAGTCACAGTTCTGCATAGAAACCAATTAGGTTTTATTGCTAAAGCTTAATTGAACAAGCTGAGGTTAGAAGCTGATTGGTTTCTATGGAGAAATGTGAATCATTTTGCACTCTCTAGCTTTAGTAAAAAAAAACCCTTATTGTCCGGTGTGTCCACCACAATGTCGCAGTCCAGCTGAAAGTCACTAATCGCTGCCATTACTAGTAAAAAATAAATAATAAATAAAAATTCCATAAAATTATCCCATAGTTTGTAGACGCTATAACTTTTTGCAAAAACCAATCAATATACGCTTATTGGGATTTTTTTTTAACAAAAACATGTAGCAGAATACATATTGGCTTAAACTGATGAAGAAATTTGATTTTTTTTTTTACATTTTTTTAATGGGCGTGGTTTATAGCCAAAAGTTAAAAATATTGTTTTTCTTTTTTTTTTATTTATTTAAAAACTGCAGAGATAATCAAATAACACCAAAAGAAAGCTCTATTTATGGTGACAAAAAGGACATCAATTTTATTTGGGTACAGTATCGTACGACCGCGCAGTTGTCAGTTAAAGTAACGCAGTGCCGAATCGCAAAAAATGGCCTGGTCATTAAGGGGGTTAAACCTTCGGGAGATGAAGTGAAGTAATGGACTACAGTGCTGTTATGTAGTGGAAGTGTATGGATTATGTTGGGAGAATAAGGATATCATATAGTGTCACTTTAAAACAAGGATAAGGATCACTAATTAGGCCACCTGACTGTAATTTTCACATCTCATTATTTCTTTTTGGTATTTTTATAGTGCCAACAATTAACATGGTGGTTTACATACTGTACAGTCACATCAGTCCCTGCCCTCAAGGGGCTTACAATCTAAGGTCCCTATCTCATATGCCTACATTCACATAATAGGGTCAATTTAGACAGACGCTACTTAACCTTCCAGCATGTCTGCAAGCAGGAAACCCACACAGGGCAAAGGGGAACATGCAAACTCCATGCAAACAGTGTAAAGGCTGGAATTCAAACCAAGGACCCAGGTGCCACAAGCAGTGGCGTCACTAGGGTTGGTGTCACCCGGTGCGGTAACTCACGGTGTCACCCCAACCCCTTTTAATAATGTTTTTTTTTTTTTTACTAATGTAACTCGTAAATCATAGCTCCCATATAACACTAAATGTAATGTAGTGTAGTGGTCAGTGTAGTGTCAGTGCAGTAGTACTGACCACTACACTACACTGACCACTACACTGTCCACTACACTACACTGTCCACTACACTACACTGGCACTACACTACACTGACCACTACACTACACTGTCCACTACACTACACTGACCACTACACTACACTGACCACTACACTACACTGTCCACTACACTACACTGTCCACTACACTGACCACTACACTACACTGTCCACTACACTGACCACTACACTACACTGTCCACTACACTGTCCACTGCACTACACTGACCACTACACTACACTGTCCACTACACTACACTGACCACTACACTACACTGTCCACTACACTGTCCACTGCACTACACTGACCACTACACTACACTGTCCACTACACTACACTGACCCCTACACTACACTGTCCATTACACTGTCCACTACACTACACTGTCCCCTACACTGTGCACTACACTACACTGCCCACTACACTACACATACCACTACACTGTCCACTACACTACACTGACCACTACATTACACTGTCCACTACACTACACTACACTGACCACTACACTACACAGCCACTACACTGACCACTACACTGTCCACTACACTACACTCTACACTACACAGCCACTACACTGCACTGTCCACTACACTACAATGACCTGTTCAGGCTGGTCAATGTAATGTAGTGGTCAGTGTAGTAGTGTAGTGGTCACTGTAGTAGTACACTACCCCTGTCCACTACACTACCCACTACACTGACCACTATACTACACTACTCACTACACTACATTGCCCACTACACTACGCTGCCCACTACACTGTCCACTACACTGTTCAGGCTGGGCATTGTAGTAGTGTAGTGTCAGTGTAGTAGTAAACTACACTGTCCATTACACTACACTACACTGTCCACTACACTACACTGCCCACTACACTACACTGACCACTACACTGCACTGTCCACTGCACTATACTGTCCACTACACTACCCACTACACTACACTGTCCACTACACTACCCTCTACACTGTCCACTACACTACCCACTACACTACACTGACCACTACACTACACTGACCACTACACTGTCCACTACACTTCACTGTCCACTACACTGCACTGACCACTACACTGTCCACTACACTACACTATCCACTACACTACACTACCCACTACACTGTCCACTACACTACTCTACACTACACTGACCACTACACTACACTGTCCACTATACTACCCACTACACTACACTGGCCATTACACTAAACTGACCACTACATTAGACTGACCACTACACTGAACTGACCACTACACTACTCTGTCCTACCTACAGTATTCCTATACTGATCACTACACAGCGTGATCCTAACTGCTCTGTCCTAACTCACCTTAACTCTGACCCTAACTCACTCTATCTGTCTATCTCTCTGGCTGCTGCCTCTGACACACTGCTAGACTGGGAACGGAACGTACCTGAGATCCAGGAGAGGAGGAGGAGAAGAAGATGGTGGAGGTTCACAGCAAGCCGGAGGCGGGACTCCCGTGCGCGCGGCATGTGCCACCCGGAGGAGAGGAGAAGAAGATGCTGGAGGCGCTGAGGCGGGACTCCCTTGCGCATGTGCCACCTGCGATCAAGGACAGGCCAGCCCCCCTGCCACACATGACCCTATTCACCCAATAACAGGGCAGGGCACAGCGGAACGGAACATGGCGGCGTGGGACACTGTAAATAAAAATTAGGAGAACAGGCAGGAGTGACACACGGGCACTCACCCCCCACCCTCCTCTGATAGACACCCTGGTGCGGTCCGCCCCCCCCCCCCCCGCAACCCCCTTGTGACGCCCCTGGCCGCAAGGCAGGAGTGCTAAAGGGATAAGTGTAGACATAATCAGATCCTAGTCTGATTCCACCTAGGCGAGCCCACCAGGATGCTGGGATCAGACCAGTGTCATCTTAAGAGCATTAGAGGCCTCTGGGCAATGCAGAGTACTGGGGACCCGCCTACACAATCACCCACAAGAATAAAAATGCAAATTATCGATAAGGCGATATTTATTGGTACAGCAGTGCCAAGCTAATGACAGCTTCCAAGTTGGGCGGCTGGGTCCGGAGAACACACACACAGACGGAAGTCAGACTCCACTGTCCTGTGTGTGTCTGTTCCCGTGGAGGCGGACAGGCATTCCTGCAGGTGTGAGCTCCTCCTCTCTGGCCCAAGTGACCTGAAAGCAGTGCAGGGCCTACAGGCACTTGCCACCTGCTAAGTTCGGTGGCGGGATGCACACAGGAATCGGGACTAATGCTTGGCTGGGGCTGGGTCACTGGGCAGGTGGGGCCCCCGGGCAACTGCCCAGCATGCCCATTCTGTAAGATGGCCCTGGATCAGACTAGAGTCCAAACATGCCTGAGCTCATCCATGGTGCTAACCACTAAGCCACTGTGCTGTACTCCGCTGTCACTTTTTGGAAAATAAGAATCCAAATGGGTTAACTTTGTGAATTGAGCCTTAAGTCTATGAGTACAATACCCTTCACAGGATGCAAAAAACGCAGATGCAGAAATAGCCAGTTCTTCCTCCTTAACAAAAAAAAAAACATGTACTGTAGTTTCTCATTTCCTATCTACATGGGACATGTATGTGAATTGTGTAATAACATTCGTGGTTTGTGGTTGAAAAAAGGGGAAGTGTGAATCTCTGTTGTGTCAGTTGACTGTCTTCTTTGTAGAGTTCTCGTCATTGTCAGCTCAGTGTGCAGAGTCCTGCAATTCCCCTGACTCAGGCAGGACAAACGCAAGCAAAACAGTGGCACGAATGAATAGGACTACATTTTGAGGGGGGCACATTATGTCTACTAAGGGCCACGTCAACTAAATTCCAGAAAAAGAATTATGGCATTTTGCAAATGAACCACTTAACATTCAGGGCAAGCATTTAATTGTCCTCACACGTTAAAATCTGCATTTTTTGGGGGGTAGAAAACTGACTGTGAATGATGGCCCTAGAATTAGTGCTCTCACTCCGATGGGTAATTGCTGTTTACATACATGTACACACCCTAGCACACATTTATATGCATGCTTGGGGCGATGGAGCTGCCTTTGAATTTGTTATTAATATTTGAATTTATTTTATTATAATTTGCTTTTAACACCTTTTCTTTTCATTTAACTCTATTTCTAGCACTAGGAGGCTAATATGGAGACATTGGGGAATCTGTACAGAAACAAAGGAATCCCCCTGGGGATGGGACTATATAGACAACCACACTTCCAAATAAAGTAAAAAAATGATAATTTATTGATTATATATAAAAACAGATCATGGGATCTAAATATACAAAGGATAACGACTAAGAAAAATGGTCACGTAGAGGTACGAAACATACAAAGAACTACATAGGTATAAGAACATGAAATACAATCATAAAACCACATACAATGTGAAATGGTATATGGTGTGAATCACTGTTATGTGATAAACATATCAAAATCCTCCAACCCGACGCATTTCAGGCACAGCTGCCTTTCTTCAGGGGTATATCAGTGGAGTGATTTAATTTCCTAAATGGTATTGATAAAAGAGTAAATATCATCACATTGATCATAAATTAGATGTAATCATCAATTGAAATTGGGGAATCCGTAAGACCCCTAATGTTTCTACTGTAGCTAAATAAAGCATAGATCGTGCTTGATTAGCCGCTTTGTCAGCTACAGAAGATGAGGAATGACAGCTCTGAACCCAGAAGTGTTTAAATGCCCATCGCTTCCAGGTTCATTATTTGCAAAGGCGATCAGGGAACAGATGTTCCCGAAGCACTTCTGCTTGAAACCAGCTGCTACAGCCCTAGGCTCCCCAGAGCAGCAAAAGACCCCAGAAATCACGTAGGTGACAGTGGTGAGAAGTGGGACGGCCCTTTATTATATCGTAAAAGTGATCGGACAGCTCTACAGTCTTAAACAACCAGTACAAAGTTCTTAGCTGCAGCTGCAAGCTTGTTTAAGGTTGAACTTGACTCTCCCAATCAACATTGATTATTTTGAATCCTCATGCCTTTAGCATTAGTAAATATATAGGAAAGTATATAATATTTACTTGTTTTAGGCTTTTTTTTAGTTACTTCCTGGTTTCTTGCTTAGCCAAATGATGTCATACATCCCAGGAGTCTTCAGGAGGGGAGGAGAGGAGGAGGGGTTTTCTCAGTTAAGCACACTCTACTGCATGCATGCTTGAGCTATGGGCAGATGGATTCAAGGAAGTACATGCTACCTGAATAATCTGCCCTTACTCAAGATGGTCACGGCCAGAAATGCTAAGGGGGTATTTTTCAAAGTGATTTCCAAACAAAATAAAGCATGGAGACATGGATGGGTGGGGGAGTTTGTGTTGAATATTAAAAATTAAATAATATTTTTGGTTTGTGGTACTCAGATGCAGGCAAGTTCCCATATATATATATATATATATATATATATATGGGCATCCAAGGGTTAAAATGCGTGTCAAGCCAAACTTTATTTTTCTAGTTTTAAATAGAATAGGGAAGGATTAGAACTTCTGTCTGGTTTTTACTACTCTCTGGAGCTTGGTTACAAAGAATTACTCTCAGTTCCTGTCTTGCTGATATAACCTTAACCAGACAGGTAGTGAAAATAGTTTAAATACAGAAATCATGGCATTATCATTATAGCTACTAGATGGAACTGAGTATTTTTTTTTTCATATAATAATCAGCTCCATCTAGTGGCCATAATGCAATATTTTCCTGGTTTCATTCATGCTTTTCCTATAAACAAAGAGCATCTGACCTGGAGAGAAAATAACTAAGAAACATTTGCCTTTGCTGGCATTCACACAGAACAAATGTACATGAGCTTTGCATAATGAATTGCTCTGGAAAGTTTTTATACACTCCAAAGCCTTGTTCCTTTCTTTAATTTTTTTTTTAATTGTCTTAAGCCTCGTACACACGCACCGATTGTTGGCCGACCGATCGGCCGTCTTTTGTCCAGTGTTGTTGTGTTGGTTGAAATGTGCTCTAGACTGCACACTAATTTTCTCGGCCAACAACAACCAACTTCAGAAGTGATGTCATGTGCTGGTTAACTTTCCGTGTGTTTTTTCTTCTCTGAGCATGCCCAGTCTTGCTCATCAGATTTTTGTCTGCCGAAATCTGTACTGACTGCCAAAAAATCGGCCGTTGTGGTGACGGCCAACAAAAATTTTATAGCATGCACACCAGATTTTGTTCGGCCGAAAAGTCGCAGTCGGTTGTCGGAATCATCATACTAACAAGCCGAAAATCGGCCGATCGGACGTTGGCCAAAAATTCACGGCCAACAATCGGTGTGTGTGTACGAGGCTTTGATGAAAAGCAGAACAATAAGGGTGTTAGGATACAAGTTGTTAATCATGGATACAAAATCTGCTATAGATTTAGTACAGGTGTGGGCACATACTCTGGGCATGACTAATGACCAGTGAAGAGTGATAAAACAGTTCAGTGCGGGTTAACACGTAACATACATTGCCTAATTGCCTAATGAGGAGCAGGAAACTCACTGTGTTGGTTGGTACATTATCTTCTACTGAGTGAATCATGGCGGCAATGCGTAGTTTAGTCACAGTAACCTAAAATAGATAAAGCAGTCAGCGGACATGGCTACAGTTTTAACAACTTTTAACCCCATAGGCAGTGGTGTCACTAGAGTTGGTGTCAACTGGTGCAATAAAACATGGTGTCACCCCCCCCCCCCCCTCCCAGGCGCTTAGCAGGCTAGTGCATTGGCACGGCTCTCCCCCCCAGCCTGTCACAGTGGATGGAGCTGGGATGGAATTGGGGTGGTGGATGCAGCTGGGATGGGATTGGGGTGGTGGATGGAGCTTGAATCAGATCAGGGGATGAATGAAGCCATGATGGTATCAGCTGGATGGAGCCAGGATTGGATCATGGTGAAGGATGGAGCCAGGATGGGATCAGGGAAAGGATGAAGCTGGGATGGGATCAGGGGATGGATGTAGCCGAGATGGGTTCAGGAGGAAGGATGGAGCGGGATGGGATAGGGGGAGAAGGATGGAGCCAGGGTGGGATTGGGGTGGTGGATGGAGCCGAGATGGGATCAGAGTGGTGAATGGAGCCAGGATGGGATTTGGGGGAAGGATGGAGCCGGGATGGGATCGGGAGGGAGGATGGAGCTGGGATGGGATCAGGGGAATGGATGGAGCTGCTATGGGATCGGGGGTAAGGATAGAGCTGTGATGGGATCGGGGGAATAAATGGAGCCGGGATGGGATCAGGGGAATGGATGGAGCCGGGATGGGATGGGGGAACAGATGGAGCCAGGATGGGTTCGGGGGAATGGATGGAGCCAGGATGGGATCGGGGAATGGATGGAGCTGAGATGGGATGGGGGAATACATGGAGCCAGGATGGGATCGGGGGAATGGATGGAGCTGGGATGGGATCGGGGAATGGATGGAGCTGAGATGGGATTGGGGGAATGGAAGGAGTCGGGATGAAATAGGGGGAATAGATGGAGCCTGGTTGGGATGGGGGTGATAAATGGAGTTGGGATGGGATCTTTGATTTAGGGGCATGGGGGTTAAACGATATGTGATAGAGGGTGCTCTGGGAGGAGAGAGGAATTGTGCTGGGGGGGTCAAACTTCAAATCTGCCCCCCTCCTTTTAGCACAAGTCCTCTTTATTTCAAAACAAAACACCCCCCTAGCACATATCCTGTAACCCCCCCCCCCTAAAATCACTCCTGGCATCACAATTGTTTCCTGCCCATGCCCCCTTTCCCAATCACCATGTCCCCACTATGTTCCCCTGTTATTACAGACCTCAGCTGTGTGCATGGTGTCCCTCCTACTCCTCCCGGCATATATACATGAACGTCAGAGGCGAGGAGGAGGCGGCTATAGTCCAGTCTGCAATGAGTGCAGCCGGCGTAGAGAGAAACTCCTGCAGCCGAAGAGAGATGCGACTGTGGGGGTGTGTGGGACGATCTGACCCCAGCCACCCTGTCTGTCTCTGCCTCACTCCCTCCTCTGCCACCCTCCCCACAGATCGCGTGGAGCTGAGGGGATAGCAAAGCTCCCGGAAGGGAAGGAGGGAACTGCAGCACCCCTCTCAATGAGGCTCCTGGTGTCAGTCCAGGCCTGGTGTCATCCTCTGGCGGGTATCACCCGGGGGGGCGGCCCGCACCCCCATTGCGACGCCACTGCCCATAGGCTATAAATGATTTTTGGTCTGTTGCAACTTATTAGCACATTGTATTTCTTCAAGAGACTCAATTTCCTAGAATAACCCCCTACTGTGATTGTCCAGTTCCCTACCCCTTATCTCTCCAAAAACCTTTTATATAGCTGCTTTATTTTTTTTATTATTTATTACTTTTTTTTAAAATGTTTACATTTTTTTTTCATGCAGTGACCGGGGCAATACAGTGTTACCACAGTAACACTGTACTACTCTGGGGAGGTGATCGTGATTTTTTTTTTTTTTTTTTTTTTTTACACACTAGAATTGCTTTATTACTATGTATTTTTTAATTCTAAGCAACCATTTTTTTCTGAATGAAAATTTTTCATTTAGTGTTTACTATTGTGATTAGCTGTGATTGGCCACAGCTAATCACATAATACAGATGGGCTGTGATTGGCCCTGTCTTTACCATGTGATGACTGTGACCAATCACAGAGTTCATCACAATAGTACACAATGAAAGGCATGGATGAAAGCCTTTCATTGTGTACAACTGCCATGTGATTTTCTGTGATTGGCCACAGCTATCACATGGAACAGGCAGTGGGTAAGTACAGTTATCTGTCATCGGCCGTGTCTGGTGGACACTTTGGGTGACAGATCGCGCTGGAGGGTGGCCTGTGGGGCTGGGGCACAATCCTGGGAGGACCTCATATGACATCCTCCCAGAAGAGTGCTCCCACCCGGCTGTCATTTTACAATAGGCCAGAAGAGGTTAAGGTCAATGCTCAGGTGATTCCTGTTATAGGTGGTAATGCTCGGCCCCTGTCTCTTGATTGTTCTTCTGTGTTGTCACCCTGTCACTCAGAATACGTTTTGGGTTTGTCAAGTTTGAAAATTGCAACCCTTTGACTAAAATCTTCAAGTTCGCCACCAGAAAAATGAAACAACCTAAGGCAGGGCATAGCCTTTGCCCCATGTCAGCTAAGCCAATCATTTAAAGGAATGGATAACCCAGCCTCCTTTGGATAAATGGTTGGGCTCACAGCAGTCATGTTTTCAGTGTGTGTTGGAGCTGTAAAAGTGTGTTGGAGCTGTTTGGAAGAACTGACAATCCTGTTTGTGGGAGGGAGATATGTTTTTTGTGATCTTGGCATTGGTACATGTCCTCCATGGCAGTGCCCGGCTTCCCATTGCCCATAGTCTTTTGTTAGATAAGAGCTTGTTTGCCCCACAATTGTCCAGAATTGAGCAAAATTCACCCCCATAGACTTTAACCTCTTTACGTCCACCTAACACATATGTGCAGGGGCAAAAGGGTGGGCTTTAACGGCCACAGGCCACGCATGTTCGTTGCTGGATAGTCAATGTTTCTGTACTAACAATGTCCTTACTGCATTCTCCCAGTATAGAGACTGAGCTGAGAAGAAAGACCCTACTAATGATTGGTAGCTAGCCAGACCGGTTTGAGTTCATAAGACCACTGTGACAGCCAATCACAGTGCTCTCCTGATTGCCGATCTTTCCCATCCTCCCTGTGATCTGAAATTTTTAAAGGGAAGTCAAGGCGAGCAGGAAGGATTAGCAAAGTTTGCCAACTTCAAAAAAGTTTTGCAAGACTGCTTGCGGACTAATTCCAATAAAACAATCCCTGTCACATGTTTCCAGTGGGGACTAAAAGTGGCTGACACTCATTGCAATGCTCAAATCCGGTCATGTGATCCCGAAGCTTTGGCTCCCCTGTGTCAGTGAGCAGCTACTACAGAGGTGAGAAGGGAGTGCCAACAATGGCTGGGACATGGGAGCCTATGGGTGACATCATGGTTCCAGGAATTCCCACGTTGCCAACCATTCCCTCCTCTCCCCTGCAGCCGCATCTCACTGACTTAGGAGATCATGTGACCAGACCAAACTAAAAAAGGTCAGTATACACAGGTCTTTTTTTACACAGGTTAGGCTGGATAGGTAGGGAGAGGGGGAAGGGAACATTTTTAAAGAGGAAGTAAACTTCCATCTTTAAAGCGAAACTCCACTTTTGTTAAGGAAAAAAAACATTCCCCTCTGGGTGATCTCTGTACATTGCAGGGATTTTAACAAACTTTGTTGCAGATTCTTACCTTTTGTTATTCTGAAGAAATCACTGTTTGTTCCTCTGTGCTGAGTGAGTCAAATAGGAGTGGTTTCATAATTATCTGTCAGCTGTGGCAGCTGCAGGGCTCTAATGAGGAAATCTGCTGGGTCTGCATCCCCTTAGACGTGTTCCTATTGGAAGTATCTCACCAAGCATGACATTTTTGTTGCAGGGGATGCCAAAAATCTGACTTGTATCTTAGGCAGACTTCTGGGAAAATTGGTGAGCCAATCACACAAGCAGGAAATAATGTTTCTGGGGTGTGGTCAGTATACATTCTGTGTACAGAACACCTCCAGGGAGCAATATTGCATTGCATTTTCAGAAAATTACAACAGTTGCAGATTGAAAAGGAAAGGTCATTTTTAATAACATTCAATTACAATATGATTTGTGTCGCAATTGTATACGCTATATTGTTTTTCTTTATTTGCTGATTTTTTCCCCACGAAAGTGGAGTTACCCTTTAAGTTTTACTTACAGGTAAGCCTATAATAAGGCTTACCTATAGGTAGTGTAAATTTCTCCTAAACTTGCACCGTTTAGGAGATATTTACTGTACATGCAGCCAGTGAAATCACTGGCGCATGCGCTCTGAAGGAACGGTCGCCCATGCCGTTTCTTCAGAGCCCTGTGCCATGACGGGCAGCTCCGGTGGAGTGATGTCATCACTGCTCCAGCCAGTCACAGAGCCGGAGTCAGTGAACCCAGAGGAAGACTGGGTGAAGATAGACGACGTCTCCAGTGATGAAATCGCATTGCTGGAATGCTTTGTTTTGAGATAAGTTTCACATAATGTGCTAGTTTGCGATGCATACTAGCACATTATGTGAAACTGAAACATTTCCCCTCACTGTGTGTCTCCTCTGACACCAGAAAAGTAAATGTGGTAATAGGGGTCAGTCGGGGTAGGAAGGTACATTAAGCATTATTTCTCCCTAAATCAAAAAAAAATAATAAATTTTACAAATTTTAATTATTTTAGTTGTGACCACAATGCACACTGCAAATTAAAAAAGCTCAGTACAGCTTTTTTTTTTTTTTTATAAAAATACTAAAATACAACCCATTCATTGTAATGTGTCTATGCACACAGGCGCGTAAATGAGCACCGTGTATTCTTCAGTAAGAACAAAATAGAAAAAGCTGCATTTTTGGACAGTAATTTACGCCTAATGCGTGCAAATACGCGCAAATACACGCAATTGCGCACAAATGAACGCACACGAACATACTGTTGATCTGAAAAATGCTAATTTGCATATTTTACAAAAACACGAGAATACATTTGCGCGAAAAGACGTGAATTTGCACGAACGAATATGCGTGAAAATGCACGCATTTCAATAAGACAAATTTACAGCTGAAAAAAGGAGATGCTCAAACAGGAGTATTGTGTGTAAGAGGCCTAAAGAGAGAAATGTTGTAGAAAACTCTTCTCTAATGCCTCGTACACACGCATCGATAGTTGGCCGTGAATTTTCGGCCAATGTCTGATCGGCCGATTTTTGGCTTGTTAGTATGATGCTTTCGACAACCGACTCCGACTTTTCGGCCGAGTAAAATCTGGTGTGCAGGTTATAAAATTTTTGTTGGCCGTCAACACAACGGCCGATTTTCCGTCAGTCAGTGCAGATTTCGGCAGACAAAAATCTGATGAGCAAGACTGGGCATGCTCAGAGAAGAAAAAACAGACGGAAAGTAAACCAACACATGACATCACTTCTGAAGTAGATTTTTGTTGGCCGAGAAAATGTGTGTGCAGTCTAGAGCACATTTCAACCAACACAACAACACTGGACAAAAGTCGGCCGATCGGTCGGCCGATAATCGTTGCGTGTGTACGAGGCATAACCCCGTTGTTTCTTCCTTCTAAAATAACTGAAGTTCAGCTGTAAGCTCATCTATGTGAAATAATCGGAACTTTGGCTTATCTAGGTGCCAAGACCGTCATGGGCCTTTTATCTCTGCCTTTTACTGAGAAATCAGTCCCTGCCTACATACTTATCCAGTAGTAAAGCTCCACCCATGTGTTATGTAATATGTGAAACATGTTTAACATTTAAAGAGACCCTGTCACCAACCTGCAGGTAAAAAAAATTAAAAAAAGCAAAGTATTTTATAGGCTTCTTTTTTCGCTCTATAAATGATTTTATTGACTTGCAACATGTCTTTGAAGTTGCTAGCAAATTTTGATCTCTACAGAAAGAGTCAATTCACTAGCATAGCCCCCTCCATCCTTGCACACTCACCATCTGTGCTATCCCAGCTCCTCTGCCCCTGCCTTCAGCACCAGGGCCGCTAATAGGGGGGGACCACCAGTCCTCCTGTAGGAGGCCGCAACAGCACAGGGAATTGGTGCGGTCAGGAGGAGGGGCAATTACAGAAGGAAGCCCTGTGCCGCTCTCTGAAGCAGCTGCAAGCCAGTTTCTCTCCCCTCCTGCCAGCATTCAGCTGCTGCAGAGAGAGACACAGACACAGGACATCATTCCTGTAATCACGGCTGGCCCTACCATGGGTCCCACTGAGTCCATTGGACCCAGGCAGAACTTTGAGAGGGGCAGCAAATTGATGCGCAAGGTTTTTTTATCCAGCAGTTTTGTGTGTCAGTTTGCGGCACGTTACGGGCAGCATTTCCCCATCTCATAGTGCCGCCCGTAGTGTAGACTGATGAGTATGAGGAGGTGGAACGCCCCTTACGTAATTGTAGCGTGCGCAATGACGTCAGACATTTAGACAAACAGAATAATACTGGAGTTTGTGGTTTGGAATTGAACATAATGGTGTGTCATATAATTGTGCATGTAGACAAGGTGTTGTTGTATGCAAATCTGACTTCCTGATAAATAGAATTTTAGTTTTAATTATCATGATATAAAATAATGGCTGTGGGCTTGATTTTTTTTTTGGGGGGGGGGGGGGGCAGCTTTTTATTTTTGGACCCAGGCAGCACAATGTCTTAGGCCAGCCTGGCCTGTAATTGCTTCTCCGACAACGACCCCCCTCCTTTTTTGCCTGCTTTGTGTTTGCTAATATTGATTTTAGTGTATTTTTTGTAATATTTGATATTTGAAAATATTGTCTTGATAAATTCGGAGGGGGGGGGGGGCTTGCCAGATAGAAATCATGGGGCCCCGTAGAGCCTAACGGTAGCCCTGTTCAGCACCTTACTAACCTTTATATGTAGCAGCTAGGGGAGGAGCTAAGGGAGATACTACAGTACTGCTGACATCACATCCAAGATGGTGTCCAGCAGCAGTCAGGGGGCTTTTGGATGTCTACACAAGGAAGGTTTTTACAGGTGAATAACATACACATGAATAGTCTGGTGCCAGGGTCTTTTCCAATTTGCAAGAATAACTTCCGGACATAAAAAAATCCACAAGGGAAATAGGGAGGAGAGAACACCGGGACTTTGTGATGCCAGAGAACAATATATCACACATAATATAGCATAAAATATCAAAATTTTATTGAAAAATGACACAGTGAACAGCACAGTTAAGGGAAATGAGTATAAAAGTTATTGGACTTTTTCTGTTTCTCTTTTGCCCATTTGTCCCCTTTTCCTTTGATTTGCCCCTCCTCAGTTATTTGTGTGTGCCCTTGCTCCCGACACATGTAGCCCCCCTTGGACACCACCGGGGGGGCTACTATGTGCGTGATCGAGGTCCAGTTGCTGGACTTTTTGTCATGCCTCACAGGGAATAAAGAGTCCTGTTTCCCTGTGTCTTTTGCGTGTCGGCGCTGTCTGTATCCCTTTCAGCTGCCAGTCTTCAAGATGGCGGTGTTTCCGGACGTAATGTCGGGTCCAACGCCATCGGCTCCAGCGTTGACGTCACTTCCAGAGGGACCCGCCTTTGGCTCAGAGAGCCAGGGATAGAGAAGATAGCTGTCTCTAATCAGCCTGCTGATGGCACGGCTGCGAGACTCCACTTTTGGTGCCATCTCCGCCATTTGCATTGGCCCCTTTGAGTCATATGACCTTTTCCTTTCCCATTTATATCCTGCACCTTACATAGTTAGTCAGGTTGAAAAAAGACACAAGTCCATCTGGCTCAACTAATAAAAAAACAAAAAACAGTAAAGAAAACCCAACCATACAATCTCATATACACAATCCTATACCCGCAGTTGATCCAGAGGAAGGTGAAACCCCCAAAGCATGATCCAATTTGCTACAGCAGGGGAAATCCTTCCTGATCCCCGAGAGGCAATTGGATATTCCCTGGATCAACTTTACCTATAAATATTAGTACCCATTTATATTATGTACACCCAGGAAAGAATCCAGGCCTTTTTTTAAAGCAATCTAGTGAACTGGCCAGTACCACCTCTGGAGGGAGTCAATTCCACATTTTCACAGCTCTTAAGGTGAAGAAACCTTTCCGTATTTCCGCTTTTCTCAGAGCTGGTTGTGCATGGAGGGGCTTTGACAACAACTTGCTTCTTAGGTTCCAATGCCAGTGCTTCATACTGGTAAGTGGAGTCTTTGAGGATGAGTTTCCATCCTATCCTCTATTCAGTCCCAACGGTGGGCACTGACTTGATGGCCTTACTGTTATACTAAAGGGTTTGTGCCATATCGTGTCTCTGCCATGTGGTCACTAACCCAATTGATGTTTTTTCATACTATAAAAGGTATGGGCATTTTTTCCACCCATTTTTTTTACACTCTTGCAAATACTCCCATGCTTGCTATATTATTCCTATCTGATACCATCTTGCCCCCCTTTTCTCTGCAAGAAAGTTTTATACCATCAGACCAGTATTCTATCAGAATACCACTACCCCTCAGAAAATGCAACAGAAGTGACGTGGTTGAAAAAAATTGCTTACTGCGCATGCACTATGCCTTCCAACATGGCCGCTATGCATTTCAATAGGTTTCTTAATCTGACAGAATAGGAAGGCGGCAGCGGACATCTTCTTACACCCACACAAGTCTTTAATTGCACAGTTATTTTAGCAGTTACCTCACCTCATATACTGAAATAGACTATTTCACCGTAACTGAGTGAAATAGTCTATTTTTCACTATATAATCAGTTTGGCTCTGAGCAGTGCAGTGCTTAGTACACCCCGTACCAAGATGGCCGTCGCCACCTTCTGCCTGCAGGCTTGTCACTGTATTTACTGTAATACTGATAATACTATACTAATAAAAATGTAATACTGTATTTCCCATTGTAAGGTGAGTTTACTGCTAAAAAAAAAGTGTGAAATTGAAGACTTGCCGGGTGTAAGAAGATGTCCGCTGCCGCCTTCGTGTTCTGTCACATTGTGAAACCCTTTGGAACGCGGCCATGTTGGAACGCATGGCACATGCGCAGTAAGCATTTTTTGCAGATGTTATCCCTTGTGTTTGGGACGCACGCACTGGGCATGAGGCCCACTTCCTCCTTCACTTCCTCTGTGGACCTCCAGCATCACACAATATGTTCTCTTTGTGGTAAAAAAAGCATAAAATCTGAGTGCATTATATTATGATCTTCAGTTTGTGAGAGACTGTTCTTAGGTATGTGTTCTATATATACAGTCAGGTCCATAAATATTGGGACATTGACACAATTCTAATCTTTTTGTCTCTATACACCACCACAATGGATTTGAAATGAAACAAACAAGATTTGCTTTAACTGCAGACATTCAGCTTTAATTTGAGGGTATTTACATCCAAATCAGGTGAAAGGTGTAGGAATTACAACAGTTTGTATACGTGCCTCCCACTTTTTAAGGGACCAAAAGTAATGGGACAATTGGATGATCAGCTGTTCCATGGCCAGGTGTGTGTTATTCCCTCATTATCCCATTTACAAGGAGCAGATAAAAGGTCCAGAGTTAATTTCAAGTGTGCTATTTGCATTTGGAATCTGTTGCTGTCACCTCTCAATAAGAGATCCAAAGAGCTGTCACTATCAGTGAAGGAAGCCATCATTAAGCTGAAAAAACAAAACAAACCCATCAAAGAGATAGCAAAAACATTAGGTGTGGCCAAATCAACTGTTTGGAACATCCTTAAAAAGAAAGAATGCACCGGTGAGCTCAGCAACACCAAAAGACCCGGAAGACCACGGAAAACAACTGTGGTGGATGACCGAAGGATTATTTCCCTGGTGAAGAAAATACCCTTCACAACAGTTGGCCAGATCAAGAACACTCTCCAGGAGGTAGGTGTATGTGTGTCAAAGTCAACAATCAAGAGAAGACTTCACCAGAGTGAATACAGAGGGTTCACCACAAGATGTAAACCATTGGTGTACCTCAAAAATAGGAAGGCCAGATTAGAGTTTGCCAAACAACATCTAAAAAAGCCTTCACAGTTCTGGAACAACATCCTATGGACAGATGAGACCAAGATCAACTTGTACCAGAGCGATGGTAAGAGAAGAGTATGGAGAAGGAAAGGAACTGCTCATGATCCAAAGCATACCACCTCATCAGTGAAGCATGGTGGTGGTAGTGTCATGGCGTGGGCATGTATGGCTGCCAATGGAAATGGGTCTCTTGTATTTGATGATGTGACTGCTGGCAAAAGCAGCAGGATGAATTCTGAAGTGTTTCAGGCAATATTATCTGCTCATATTCAGCCAAATGCTTCAGAACTCATTGGACGGCGCTTCACAGTGCAGATGGACGGTGCTTCGCAGTGCAGATGGACAATGACCCGAAGCATACTGCGAAAGCAACCAAAGAGTTTTTTAAGGGAAAGAAGTGGAATGTTATGCAATGGCCAAGTCAATCACCTGACCTGAATCCGATTGAGCATGCATTTCACTTGCTGAAGACAAAACTGAAGGGAAAATGCCCCATGAACAAGCAGGAACTGAACACAGTTGCAGTAGAGGCCTGGCAGAGCATCACCAGGGATGAAACCCAGCGTCTGGTGATGTCTATGCGTTCCAGACTTCAGGCTGTAATTGACTGCAAAGGATTTGCAACCAAGTATTAAAACGTGAAAGTTTGATTTATGATTGTTAATCTGTCCCATTACTTTTGGTCCCTTAAAAACTGGGAGGCACATATACAAACTGTTATAATTCCTACACCGTTCACCTGATTTGGATGTAAATACCCTCAAATGAAAGCTGAAAGTCTGCAGTTAAAGCACATCTTGTTTGTTTCATTTCAAATCCATTGTGGTGGTGTATAGAGCCAAAAAGATTAGAATTGTGTTGATGTCCCAATATTTATGGACCTGACTGTATATATGTATTCTTAAGGGCTGCACCGATACCAGTTTTTTAAGACCAAACACGAGTACCGGTACTTTTCCTCAAGTACTCGCTGGTACTAATTATCGATATCTATTTTTACATTTTTTTTTTTTGTTTTATTTACATTTTTTTTAAACCCTGTACCTTTTAACAGTTTTTTTTTATCAATGTTATTGCTATTACAAGGGATGAACAACGTCCCTTGTAATAGCATGGGCAGTGACAGGTCCTCTTTATGGAGAGATCTGGGGTCTATCAGACCCCAAATCTCTCCTCTGGCCTCCAATGTAGCCAATCACACAGATCGGTTTGAGTGTCCACTACACTAACCTACCTGATTCCTATACTTACCTACGTGATCCCTACACTAACCTACCTGACCACTACACAAACCTACCTGATCCCTACACTAAACTACATGACCACTACTCTAACCTACCTGACTCCTATACTAACCTACCTGATCCCAACTTGACCCTTTTAATCTTCATTTGTTATTTATATTTTCATTTTTTTGGATAACAAGTGTCATAAACGATATAGATTCTTCATGTGTTGAGGACCCGACATGCCTGTTATAGCCTTCGTTTCACTTGTAGGTAGAAGATATGTGTAGAACTGATTTGATACTAATTGAAAAATTTATGAGATTGATTGCATGTGTTTAACATGGTGTGTGTGTGTGTGTGTGTGTGTGTATATATATATATATATATATATATATATATATACACTCTGATTTAGATAAGGATTATTATGTATTCGGTATGAAGAACGGCGCCATTGATATCAGCCCGTAACTGTTACCAGCAATACGTATGTATTCATGTCATTTTATACTTGGAATAAAATTACTTTTTGTGCAGCAACCCCTTTTTCATTTTTTTCTATATATGACCTGTGGGAGGGTCTAGTTACTAGCACATGCTTGGACTGCCGTAGTGCACCTCACCCTTTGCACTATACTATATATATATATATATATATATATATATATATATACATATACATATACACAACTTCCTGACATGTCACAATATTTGGCAAACAGTATAATTTTTCAAAAAAACTCCAACTGTTATTATTAAAAGCTATCCTTGTGCTCCAGTTCAGTGACTTTGCCTAGGCTGAGATGACATCATCAGTCTGCTGCAGCTAGGAGGAGGTATTTCCTCAGTCTCCTCTCCTCCCAGTGATTAGCATACAACATTGTAACTTTGCAGTTGGACCAGCTGAGTTGCACCACTTCTCAAAAGCATCTCCCTGCACTCCTCTGTCCTGCAGTGTAGCCCGGTACTGAAGTCCAGGAGCCTGCCTCTGTTCCTATACTGTACCTTGATTAAGAAAGAACTGGGCTGCACACCAGCAACCTAGAAACATCCAGTGAGTTTAATCGGTAAGCAGAAAAAAACAGGTAACACACACACAGACAACCTCCCACTTGAGGCCTACTAACGCATTTCAACCCTTGCAGGGTGAGATGCTCTGTAAGGAGCGAACTGTGCTAGATTGCTTGCTTGCTTGCTAGGCATGCCCAGAAGCTGTGCAGGGATGAAGCGCCTGCCCTGGAAGTGATGAGCAGGGCATTCTGGGAATCCAACGTCACCGAAGAGGGACAGGAAGAGGGACGCTCCAGCTTCAGCTGCCCACACCTGAGATGGCAGCACTGGACAAGACATTTTCAAGGTAAGTATTTCTTCTAAAAGGTAAGTGAAACAGGGGACAGTTCAGAGGCTATCGTTGCTTAAATGCACTAGCCCTGACTGTCCCGGGGGTATTTTTAGGTAAAACATTTTTTTTGCCCGAAACTGCTTTAAGGTGCAATTCCCTCCAGTCCAAAAGTGGTTAAGTACACTATATTGTCAAAAGTATTGGGACGCTTGCCTTTACAGGCACATGAACTTTATTGGCATCCCAGTCTTAGTCCGTAGGGTTCAATATTGAGTTGGCCCTCCCTTTGCAGCTATAACAGCTTCAACTCTTCTGGGAAGACTGTCCACAAGGTTTAGGAGTGTGTCTATGGGAATGTTTGACCATTCTTCCAGAAGCGCATTTGTGAGGTCAGGCACTGATGTTGGGACGAGAAGGCCTGGCTCGCAGTCTCAGCTCTAATTCATCCCAAAGGTGTTCTATCTGGTTGAGGTCAGGACTCTGTGCAGGCAAGTCAAGTTCCTTCACCCCAAACTCGCTCACCCATGTCTTTATGGACCTTGCTTTGTGCACTGGTGTGCAGTCATGTTGGAACAGGAAGGGGCCATCCCCAAACTCTTCCCACAAAGTTGGAAGCATGAAATTGTCCAAAATGTCTTGGTATGCCTACGCCTTAAAGTGATTGTTATTTTAATAGAAAAAAAAAAAACTTTACAAACAAGATATACTGACCTCCTCTGTGCAGTTGGTTTTGCACAGAGCAGCCCCGATCCTCCTCTTCTTGGGTCCCTCTTCTATGATCCTGGCCCCTCCTTCCTTGCTGTGAGGGCACCCGAGCCGAGTCACAGCTCCCTAGCTGCCTTTGATTGACAACAGCAGAAGCCAATGGCTGTGTCTCAGCCAATCAGGAGGGAGAACCTTAGAGGGCTGAGACACTCGTACACATCGCTGGATAGAGAGGGGGCTCAGGTAAGTGTTAGGGGGGCGCTGCTGCACACAGAAGGCTTTTTATCTTAATGCACACAATGCATTAAGAGAAAAAAAAAAAACCTTCTGCCTTTACAACACCTTTAACCACTTAAGCCCCGGAAGATTTTACCCCCTTCCTGACCAGGGAGTATTTTGCGATTCGGCACTGCTTGACTTTAACGGACAATTGCGCGGTCGTGCGACGCTGTACCTAAATGAATTTGACGTCCTTTTTTTCCCACAAACAGAGCTTTCTTTTGGTGGTATTTGATCACCTGTGCGATTTTTTGATCGTCAATTTTGCAAAAATAACAATATTTTTCACATTTTTTTATATGAAATTTCCCCCCAAAAAAAAGTAAAAATCAAAATTTTTTAACATTTTCGGCCAATTTGTTTTATGCTACATATGTTTGGTAAAATAAAAAATCGCAAAAAGCGTATTTTGATTGGTTTGCGCAAAAGTTATTGCATTTACTAACAAAGAGAAAGATTTTTAACGTGTAATGGCGGCAATCTGCAATTTTTTTTGCGGTACTGCGACATTGGGGCGGACAGATCGGACCCTTGACTGACATTTTTGACACTTTTGGGGTTACCAGTGACATTACTACAGTAATCAGTGCTATATATATATATGCACTGTTACTGTAAAAATACACTGGCAGTGAAGGGGTTAACTTTATTTGAGAGGGAGGGGCTGTGTGTGTCCCTAGGGGCGTGATTCTAACTGTGATTGGCTGTCTGTTGAGCTGTAGTTACACTGATCAACGGTCCTACATAGTAGAACCGTATGATCAGTGTTTCTACACAGGGGAGAATGACAGGCAGCTTGTTTACACAAGCTGCCTGCCTTTCTCCCTCTCCCCCGACAATCGCAGAGTGAGCGGCGGACATCGGGTCCGCCGGTCACACGCGCGGGGGGTCCGTGACCACGCGCTCGCTCCCCAGAGCCTCACAGGTGTAACGCTCCTGCGTTTTACGTATGATGTGGATTTTCAGCTGCAGAAATATTCCACTTCAGTAGTCATGTAGAGAAACGCTGAGACACCAATCCCAACTCTCAATGACTCATCATGTGTGGATGATCTCAGTTCAGCAAGTAAATACACACACTCAATAAGATGTTTCCTAGAGTGACTTATGTATATAGTAACACAGTGATGATAGGCTGAAGAGACAGGTTGGGTAGAGATGGTAGATGACAGACACTTGAAAGGAAATGTTCTTGAAAGTAAGATAGTAGCAGATGGGATGCAGATAGGTTTAGCAATCATGTATGGTAGCAGATGACAGAGCAGCAGGTGGACATACAAGAGAGATCAACCCAGTGCAAGAACAGGTGGTAGTAGGCTCAAGAGCTAGCAATCTTAGATAATGCAGATGTAGTAATAGTCCTTAGTATGCAGAGCTAGATAGTGTAAGCTTTAGTATAAAGGTTATAGAGGTTTCCCCTGTGGGGTACTTATCACTAATAGCAATGTAGCAGAGGAGAGGTTCGGCAAGAGCGGATGATCCGGTAGCGGGATACAGGGATCAGCGCAGCGTGGTTCCGACAGCGAGGTATGCTTGCAAGCATGAGAGCTTCAAGACAGGTTAGCATCAAGGCACAAAGCAGTTTGAACGAACACATGTGAGTGAGAGCCGGCGATCTAAATAGCCATCCAGTCCGGCGCTCAGTGATGACAGCATCAGTCTTAAAGGTGTATGCGCACCTTACCAAAAGAGAATGGTGGGGCGCATACACTTATGAAAGAGTAATTAGGGTACCCAAAGGTACCAGAACATTACAACAGGCTAGTGACGTATATTTACGTCACTTTGCCTGTGAGGGGCTGACCGCCACAGTAAATCTACTTGCGGCGGTCGGCAAGTGGTTAAGAGTTCCCTTGACTGGAACTAAGGGGCCAAGCCCAACCTCTAAAAAAAACAACCCCACACCATAATCCCCCCTCCACCAAATGATTTGGACTATATAACCTAGTCAGAGGAGAGGTACGGTCAAGTTAACTGACCCATATAGATGTTAAAGGTCTGACCGTCTAGGAATCAATGACCTTACGGTCCAAAAGGGTTGCATAATCCATGCTGTTGAAACGTTAGGCATCTTTCCATATTTGTAGTTTGCCAGTAAAGTATATTTCATACATTTCAAACGTTCTGCATAGAGTGAGGGCTAACATTGGGCAATAATGCTACATTCTTTAAAATTATTCAAAGCCTAATTTTAAATTGTCCCCTGCAAATGAATGGCTCTGGCTCGGTGGCCACCAATCGCTATCCAGGTTGGATAAAGCCCAGCATCATTCAACCCACTCCCTTTGATTCTGGAGAGTCAAGGCTCCACCCTCTGCCCTGGATTCACAAGACGATCTCTAAAAATTAGAATCTGCCCACTATCAAAGGAAGAAGAGGGCAATAAGGGTCCACTCCCAAACTTAAAAAAAATGGATGGTGTGGCTTGAGCTTTTATTGTGTAAAACCCCCTGCATGTTGCTCAGATTTCCATATTACACAAACGGTTAATTTTCCAATCCAAACTACACTACTGGTTCCCAGCGTATGACAGTGCTATCCGGCACATTGTTTTTTCCCCATGTGGATGGATCTGGCAGAACATCGAGCTTTTCCTGCAGGAACATGGGCTTATTAAAATCCAAGCAAACTGCTATACACCCAACCTCACCGCGGATTGCGAGAAGAGGATATAAAGGCATATTTCAAGCACATATACTATGTTTTTTTTAAATATTTAGGGATCATGTAAAATGCACATTTTACTGCATCTTAACCTAGCGCACAAGCCACACATTAACGTATGGACCAACGCACTACTGCAGGATTGGCAATGCACCATTGTGGGGAAAAAAAACAAGTAATGTTCATTTTCCCCAGATGTATCTGTGAGGCCCTGACTACATCAAAAGTGACTCACTCAACCCGAAAGGGGAAAAACAGGGATTGTAAGCAAAAAATGTTTACCAGTGAAAATAAGAAAGCAGAGCTACATGCGGATATAATTTTTACTGGGGGGGAAAGGTCTGTTTTAAGCATTTATATACAGATGCATCTCATAAAATTAGAATATCATCTAAAAGTTCAACTATTTCAGTAATTCAATTAAAAAAGTGAAACTCCTATTTTATATAGATGCGTTACACACAGAGTGATATATTTTAAGCAATTCTTTCGTTTTATTTTGAGGATTATGGCTTATAGCTAGTGAAAACCCAAAGTTCAGTATCTCAGAAAATTAGAATATTAAATAAGACAAATAAAAAAAAAAAGAAAAAGGATTTTTAACACAGAAATGTATGTCCATGTACAGTATAGTATAGTATGCACTCAATACTTGGTCAGGGCTCATTTTGTAGGAATTACGGAAGTTACGTTATGGAAGCCCAGGTTGCTTTGATAGCAGCCTTCAGCTCATCTGCATTGTTGGGTCTGGGGTCTCATCTTCCTCTCGACAATACCCCACAGATTTTCTTTGGGGTTTAGGTCAGGCGAGTTTGCTGGACAATCAAGCACAGTGATACCATGATCATTAAACCAGGTATGGCAGTGTGAGCAGGTGCCAAGTCCTGCAGGAAAAATTGGATTTTTGTATTTACTGTAAAATCCATTTCTCTGAGTTCATCAACAGACCCAAAGCTCCATAAATCAAATACTGGGTTATATTGCCTCCTCCAGGAGTAGGACTAGGCAGAACAACATAGAGTCAGTTTGGGTTACGTTGCAGTTTGCTAATCATGCAGTAACTCGTGTAGGTGTGATATATAGACCACCTGGTCAAGTTAAAGAACTAGATGATCTACTAGTTGAAGAAATAGCTAAAATGACAATGAAAGGAGAAGTTATCATTATGGGAGATTTCAATCTTCCAGATATAAACTGGAAAACCAAAATAGCAAGTTCTACCAGGAGTACAGATATTCTAAATTCCCTACTGGGGTTGTCTCTGCAACAAGTGGTTGAGGAGCCAACCCGGAGGGAGGCCATTTTGGATTTGGTATTCACAAATGGGGATTCGGTATATGATGTCATTGTAGGCGAAACCTTGGGATCTAGTGATCACCAGTCAGTGTGGTTTAATATAAGAACTGTGAAAGAATCACACCACACAAAAACAAAAGTTTTAGATTTTAGAAAAACAGACTTTTCAAAAATGAAATTAGTCATAAATGAGTCCTTATCAGACTGGAACGGATTACATGGAGTCCAGGAGAAATGGGACTACTTAAAAGGTGCACTATTGAAGGCAACAGAAAATTGCATTAGACTTGTCAGTAAAAGCAAAAAAAGGAAGAGACCACTGTGGTACTCAGCAGAAGTGGCCCAAATCATTAAAAATAAAAAGCTAGCATTTTGTAATTATAAAAAAACCCAGAGCAATGAAGATAAGGAAATCTACAAGATTAGGCAGAAAAAGGCCAAGCAAGTTATAAGAACTTCTAAAGCGCAGGCAGAAGAAAAACTAGCTCAGTCTATGAAAAAGGGGGATAAGACATTCTTCAGATATATAAATGAAAAAAGGAAATTAAAACAAGGAATAACTAAATTAAAAACAAAGGACGGAAGGTATGTAGAAGAGAATAAAGGGCTAGCCGACTGCCTTAATGAATACTTCTGTTCAGTTTTTACAGAAGAAAAAGAAGGAGAAGGACCTCCACTTGAAAGGATGACTAATGAATCGTTTGATGCATGTGTCTATACAGAGGAAGACGTTCTAAGATTGCTGTCTAAAGTGAAGACAAATAAGTCACAGGGTCCTGATGAGATACACCCAAAATTATTAAAAGAGCTTAGTGGTGAGCTGGCAAAACCATTAACAGATTTATTTAACCAATCATTAGTAACAGGAGTCGTCCCGGAAGATTGGAAATTGGCAAATGTCGTGCCCATTCACAAAAAAGGTAGTAGGGAGGAATCGAGCAACTATAGACCAGTGAGTCTGACATCAATAGTAGGCAAATTAATGGAAACCCTATTAAAGGATAGAATTGTGGAACATCTTAAATCCCATGGATTGCAAGATGATAAACAACATGGGTTTACTTCAGGGAGATCATGTCAAACAAATCTTATAGATTTTTTTGACTGGGTGACTAAAATAATAGACGGTGGAGGTGCAGTAGACATTGCATATCTAGATTTTAGTAAGGCTTTTGACACTGTCCCACATAGAAGACTTATCAATAAACTACAGTCATTGAACATGGACTCCCATATTGTTGAGTGGATTAGGCAGTGGCTGAGTGACAGACAACAGAGGGTTGTAGTCAATGGAGAACATTCAGAACAAGGTCATGTTACCAGTGGGGTACCTCAGGGATCTGTACTGGGACCAATTTTGTTTAATATCTTCATAAGTGATATTGCAAAAGGCCTCGATGGTAAGGTTTGTCTTTTTGCTGATGACACAAAGATATGTAACAGGGTTGATGTTCCTGGAGGGAAATGCCAAATGGAAAAGGATTTAGGAAAACTAGAAGAATGGTCAGAACTCTGGCAACTGAAATTTAATGTGGATAAGTGCAAGATAATGCACCTGGGGCGTAAAAACCCAAGGGCAGAATATAGAATATTTGACACAGTCCTGACCTCAGTATCTGAGGAAAGGGATTTAGGAGTAATTATTTCAGAAGACTTAAAGGTGGGAGGACAATGTAATAGAGCAGCACGAAATGCCAGCAGAATGCTTGGATGTATAGGGAGAGGTATAAGCAGTAGAAAGAGGGAAGTGCTTATGCCGCTGTACAGAACACTGGTGAGACCTCACTTGGAGTATTGTGCGCAGTACTGGAGGCCATATCTCCAGAAGGATATAGATACTCTAGAGAGAGTTCAGAGAAGAGCTACTAAACTAGTACATGGATTACAGGAAAAAACTTACCAGGAAAGGTTAAAGGACCTTAACATGTATAGCTTGGAAGAAAGAAGAGACAGAGGGGATATGATAGAAACCTTTAAATACATAAAGGGAATCAACTCGGTAAAGGAGGAGAGCATATTTAAAAGAAGAAATACTACCACAAGAGGACACCGTTTTAAACTAGAGGGGCAAAGGTTTAAAAGTAATATGAGGAAGTATTACTTTACTGAGAGAGTAGTGGATGCATGGAATAACCTTCCTGCAGAAGTGGTAGCTGCAAATACAGTGAAGGAGTTTAAGCATGCATGGGATAGGCATAAGGCTATCCTTCATATAAGATAGGGCCAAGGACTATTCATAGGATTCAGATATATTGGGCAGACTAGATGGGCCAAATGGTTCTTATCTGCCGACACATTCTATGTTTCTATGTTAACAAAAAACACCTGGCTAAGCTCATGGTCCGTCCTCAACTGGTATATAACCCTCCCCCCTCTCTGCTCTAAGTAATCAGTTTAGAAGCAAGCAGTATTAGAAGTGTAGCACCCTTGTCTTTATGCAAGGTTGCTGTTAAATTTAGTTTGCTGAGCCTTACTTAGCTTGGCTGTAATTATTCTGTGGTTTAATTGGACTTCCCTTCTAATCTGTTTGACTGCGCTTCTCCCTTCCGTCAGTAGGTGGCACTGTGGCCTCTGGCACTAGAGTGAGAATTACAGTTAAGCAAACTGTTAATGTCCAGGTGTCCCTCAACCAATCACAGTGTCACTACGGCATTGTGGGGGATCTTATAAAAAGGATGGGAGGTCCAATGATCGGTCTCTTCCGCCCCTACCCCCCTTGGGGAAGGGTGTGTGCTGCTGTTGCTGCTGACTAGGCCTGAAGCCTGAGGCCTAGTCAGATGCCTGGGATTCTGCTGAGGAGAGCCAGCGACCCACAAGGAAAAGATCATCCACAGACATCTAGTAACCTGTGTGAGTAACCTGCTTGTATCTTATGGAGGATAGCTGTCCAGACAGTACAGACCACAAAAAGGGATTGGATCTGGTGGAGAGAAGTTGTCTCCCAGATCGATCTGAAGTTCTATGGATACCTAATAATTCTCAAGGTCTGCTATCCTGTACCGCTGTCTGAATAACCTGTCTTTTGCAATGGGAGTCTGCCTAATAGACTGTTCTTAAAGGGTGTCCTGGACCCTACCCCTCTCTCCCCCTGTTTATTTTGACCTGTTGTGAAGAAATAAACTATCCTGTTCCTTCAGCATAAAAGTGACTGGCGCCCAACATTTATTTTTACCTGCATCACTACCCACCATGCCTGACAATCCACACCCACAGGAGGTATGTAGCCCCTCTCTGCCACTGAAGGTCATCACTAGGCCCTAGGGGGTTCTGGGGGTCCGCTACAGAAGTATCAGAACTCCATAAAGGGGTGGGTGCTGTGTCCATCGATGAACTCAGAAAAATAGATTTTTCAGCAAGTACAAAAATCCCAATTTCTCTTTCATTCATCGACGGACACAGCGTCTAAATAAATCATAACTACTGGGACATCCAAAAGCAGTGCCAAAAGGAAAATGAGGGGGTGGGGAAAATAACCCAAGGCTAAACATAAGTGCCCTTAACCAAGACACAGGAGCCTTAACCTGGTCCCAGGAGCCCCATCTGAACAATAAAAGTTTAAAGAACACCTCTCAAGAGGGAACAGCCCCTCTTAAACAAAAGCCTGCAAAACTTTGCGGCCAAAAGAAGCATCTGCAGATGCCAAAGTATCTACCTTATAGAATTTTGTGAAGGTATGCACCGACAACCAAGTGGCCGCCATGCAAACTTGCGATATTGCTGCCTGATGACGGAAGGCCCAAGAAGCACTCAGCGCCCGAGTAGAATGCGATGTGACAGGGAAAGGTGGAACCCGACCTTTAATGGAATAGGCCTGAGTCACTGTCTGTCTGATCCATCTGGGAATGGTAGCCAAAGAAGCAGCCAGCCCTTTTCTTGGTCCGTCCGTAACCACAAAAAGCGAGTCTGACCTCCGAAAAAACTCAGTAGCTGCCAGATACACCCGAATTGCACGAACCACATCCAAGGTATGCAAAACAAATTCCTTGGTATGAGCCGGCTTGGGACAGAAGGAAGGCAACACAATGTGCTAATTCAAATGGAAGTCAGAGACAACTTTGGGCAAGAATGATGGACAGGGAAAAAACACTTTAGCCACCAAGAATGTCACCTTCTGGAATAACGTAGGCAAGGGAATCCCCTGACTATTCTCAAATGGAGGTTTCTCGAGAACCGAATGTACTAAATATAAATCCCAAAAGAGAGACTGTACAGGTGGAGCCACATGTCGAACCCCCTGAATGAAGGTACGAACTAAAGACTGCATGGCTAGGGGTTGCTGAAAGAAGATTGCCAGGGCAGACAGTTGGCCCTTGATGGTACTCAAGGCCAACTTCTGATCAATGCCCTGTTAAAGATAGATTAAGATCCGAGCCACAGAAAAGGATGGAGGATGAGCGCCAATCGACTCACCCCAAGAAATGTACGCTTATCACGTACGATGGTATATCGCAAAAAGCTTGGCCCATTCGTTTAGGGTCTGAGACACCAGGGCTGAGGCAGAGACTGGCCGCAATGTCGAACCAGCCATAGTAAACATGCTGCATGTCACAGCCTCTGCTTTCCTGTCAGCCGGGTCCCTAAAGGACAGGGATTTCTCTACTGGGATCATGATAGCTTTGTTCAACCTGGAAACAGGGGGGTCCACCACTGGTGGACTAGCTCACTTTAAAAGTGATTCCTCAAAAGGGTAATGTACAGCAAAACATTTGGGGACCACAAAGGGTAATTTTGGTTGTTCCCATTCCTTACAGGAAAACCTGTCAAAATAAGGCACATAAGGAAACACCTTTGGAGCGCGAGGTGACTTATGCATACCAAACGACACAGCCACGTACGTGGCTACATCAGTCACAACTTCCATTTTTAAAGTCTCACGCACTGCAGTGATAAGTGCGTCTACCAGCGCTTTTTAATTCGCTGCTGCAACTATCGGATGGATCTGGGGGTGTGGTATTGAGCCCCCCCCTGGACGGGCCGCGTCCATGGCGGCATCAGGCTCAGAATCAGATGAAGCAGACTGAGCACGGCGCGTTTCGTCCTGGGCCTTTGCCCACACACCACTTCCACCCGGGACACTAAGAACTGCAGGACCACTGTCAGTGCAACCATGGGAAGCTGGGGTTCCTAGGGACCTGCCACCTCCATGAGGGGGTCAGTGGGGAGATGTGACACTGAGGCTCCATAAGG
>NC_138769.1:100019288-100074209 GCF_965119305.1 Pelophylax lessonae
TAATATAAGTTCAAACCTGAACACTTTCAATTTGTATGCAATCAGGCAGGCCCTTGCACTACATAGTTGAAGGTAAATCTAAAGGAAATTGAATAAGAAAATTGTATGGTGTATGGCCAGCCTTACATACTGATAGCAAATAATCTGAAATCAACATGTGAAATAGAATGATGAAAACATGGCACAGAGAAGCAGGGGTAATTGTTGCACCAAAAACATACTTTCAGGTAAGGATTACAATAATAATTTGTACAGTGAAAACACACTACAGTGAGTCTTTATAGCTGAACTCCAGCAGAAACAATTAAATAAAAAGGAGAGCGGTTTCACCTGACTAAGGATTTGCATTTCTGTTCATTCAGTTCTTGATTTTATTCAGCTCTGCCACACAGCACAGTCCTGTCTGTCTTTTTTTACAGAGGGTATACAGGATAGGCAGGAGGAGGGTGGAGGAAATGTTTTTAAAGCAGATCTTCACCGCATCTGAGCACCACAAACCAAAAACACTATATCATTTATTTTTAACCACTTAAGCCCCAGAAGATTTTACCCCTTTCCTGACCAGGGCCTATTTTGCGATTCGGCACTGCGTGACTTTTAACGGACAATTGCGCGGTCGTGCAAGCTGTACCCAAACAAATTTGACGTCCTTTTTTTCCACAAACAGAGCTTTCTTTTGGTGGTATTTGATCACCTGTGCGATTTTTTGATCATGCGCTATAAACAAAAAAAGAGCGTAAATTTTGCAAAAATAACAATATTTTTCACATTTTTTTTATATGAAATTCCCCCCCCCCAAAAATGTAAAAATCAAAATTTTTTAACATTTTCGGCCAATTTGTTTTATGCTACATATGTTTGGTAAAAAAAAAAATCACAAAAAGCGTATTTTGATTGGTTTGCGCAAAAGTTATTGCGTTTACTAACAAAGGGAAAGATTTTTGTTGTTTTTTTTTAACGCGTAATGGCGGCAATCTGCGATTTTTTTTGCGGTACTGCGACATTGACTGCGGACCCTTGACTGACATTTTTGACACTTTTGGGGTTACCAGTGACATTTCTACAGTAATCAGTGCTATATATATGCACTGTTACTGTAAAAATACACTGGCAGTGAAGGGGTTGACTTTTTTGAGAGGGAGGGGTTATGTGTGTCCCTAGGGGCGTGATTCTAACTGTGATTGGCTGTGGCTTGAGGTGTAGGAACAGTGATCAACGGTCTTACATAGTAGAACCGTATGATCACTGTTTCTACACAGGGGAGAATGACAGGCGGCTTGTTTACATCAGCCACCTGCCTTTCTCCCTCTGCACCGACGATTGCCGAGTGACCGGCGGACATGGGGTCCACCGTTCACACGCGCGGGGGGGGGGGGGGGTCCGTAACTGCGCGCTCGCTCCCTAGACCCTCACAGGCTAGCGACGTAGTACTACGCCGCTCTGCCTGTGAGGGGCTGACTGCCGATTTAAATAGTAGTGCGGCAGTCGGCAAGTGGTTAATATTCAAAGTAAACTCCCTCATACATCCATGTCTCCATGCTTTATTTTGGTGATAAATCACTTTGAAAAATACCCCCCTAGCATTTCTGGCTGTGGCCATCTTGAGTAAGGGCAAATGATTAATGTAGCATTTACTTCCTGCTCTTAGCTCAAGTATGCATGCAGTAGATTGTGCTTAGCTTAGAAAGCCCCTCCTCCTCCCCTCCTGAAGACTCCTGGGATGCATGACATCATTTGCCCAGGCAGGAAACCAGGAAGTAACTGAAGAAATGTAAAATAAAAAGTTTAAAACAAGCAAATATAATACTTTCCTATCTATTTACTAATTCTAGCATCATGAGGATTAAAATAATCAATGTTGATTGGGAGAGCAAAGTTCCACTTTATAAGAACAGTTAGTTTGACCTAATTCTACTTTAACACTGCTTGCACTACAAAAAAAGAAACATAGAACAATGTATTAATAACTACAAAGTGTATTACTTTTCCTATCCTTCAGGCTGGCAGGTTCCATCACCGTTCTTTTCTACCAGATGCTTCTTCCTTAGGGGCAATCCCTCGGTGTCATCACTTACAGTAAATGGCTAATAACCCTGGACTGTATGTGAAGGGGGTAAGCATGGAACCGCAGCTGAGAGCGCCTTAGATAGTTACCAGCACTGGACTAGTCGAATGGATGTAGGAAGCCTGCCGGGGCCTGGAATCGGGCCAAGTATTACACTTTACCTCTGCACCCTTAGGCCCCTTTCACACATGGAGTCCGTTCAGATCCGCTTGTCAGTTTTTTTGGCGGATCTGAACGGTCCCCCCATGCATCCCTATGGGGCATTGGATGTCAGCGGAGACATTTCCACCTATATTGGATCCAATCTGATCCGTCAAAACCGGACGGATAGAAACCCTATTTTCCATCCTTCTGGCGGATCGGATGAAAACGGACAGACGGTCCGTTCCCATCCGATTCCCCCATAGAGAAGAATGGGGACCCGACAGCTGTGTCTCCACACACAGCGCAGAGACACAGAGAGACTGTCATTCACCTGCTCAGCGGTGGATCGGCGGATCGATCCCCTGTTGAGAAAAACGAAGTCCACCTGGCGGACTTTGCGTGTGAAAGAGCCCTAAGACTAGGATTATAATCATTCAGGATTGACATAGCGCCAACAGTTAGCTCAGCGCTTCACAAAGGGAGCATTTACTTCTAATAGTGCACTGCAAGGGTAGATTATAGCTAATTCCAGGAGTTCCGCTGTAAAGAACTTTTAAAAAAATATAATACATACATTGCATACGAAAATGTATTGCTTAGAACTAAAAAAAACCCCAAAATAATACAATAAAACAAACTGAACCAGAAAAAAAATACAGTACATACAAAGAAATACGCCGTAGCGAGAAGAACCTTTAATAACTTGTTATTCAGTCATGGTATTACGACATATTTAAAACCATGACAGCAGGAAATGATATCAGTACTGCAACTCTTATAAAGAGTCACATAGATACACAATAAAACCGCACCAAATGGTGCCACAGGATTTGCCACTTAAGAATAACATCAGCAGAACTATAGAAAAATCCTTAACTGTTTTTGCTGAGCAATGCTGAAAGAGGAAAGGTAGGTAGATTCGTTATCAGTTATAAACAAAAGAAGAGGGAAGAGAATCCAATCAATTGACCAAAGCTGGACAATTTTCCCCACTACAGCCCAACATCTTTTCCATGGAAAAATCAGAGGAGACGGGCTGAATATTGTCAAACGGCAGCTGCAATCCACTCAATAGCCCAGCAGGGGGATTCATCCATCTACAGCAGGGATCCTCAAACTACGGCCCTCCAGCTATTGCGGAACTACACATCCCATGAGGCATTGTAAAACTCTGACATTCATAGACATGGCTAGGCATGATGGGAATTGTAGTTCCTAAACAACTTGAGGGCCATGATTGGACAAGGTGTGTACATCTAATTCAATATATCAAATCATATGTATACACTTTTAGCGCTCTTAGGCTCCATGTACACGGGACGCTGGAAATGGCCGTTTAGGAGCAGTTGGGCGTTTTTTTCAGAAGCCCCTGAACCCATCTACATTTTATCTTATCTGTCCATGTACACCAGGTCGTTTACAGTCATTTGCAGGCAGTTGCGTTCAGGGACTGTTTTTAGAACGCAATTATTTGCGTTCAAACGTGTGTTTCCCGGCGTTTCAAACGCACAAACGCGTCCGAACGCGTCTAAACGCGTCCGAACGCGATGACCCGCGTTTAGCGTTCGCGTTTTTCCATTTTAAAGGGGAATCATTTTTTTGACCTCTAGGAACGCTTCTAAACGCAAACGCCCACAAACGCTGCTAAACGCCCGCTAAACGCGGGTACAAACGCGACTGAACGGACGTTTCAAACGTCCTAAAAATTCCAGCATTCAAAGGGACTTTTAACAACGTCCCGTGTACATGGAGCCTTAGTGTATACATAGGATTTGATATATTGAATTAGATGTACACACCTTGTCCAATCATTTCTTGTTTTTATAACAGCAGCTGGTTATTTTTAGTATTATTTTATTGATTTTATATCGATTTATGGTTTCAGTTGTGGTAACACAATTCTAGCTCCTAAGCGCCGAGTGAGTGGGATAAATTGGCATTGTCACAGGTTCTGCCGCTTTACTTGCTCCTTTTTTTTTTTAACTTGAGGGCCATAGTTTGAAGACCCCTAACCTACAGGGATGTCAACCTCAATTTGATTGCGGGCCGCATCAGCATTATAGTTGCCCTCAAAGGCCCAGTTGTATATGTAAGGCCCCTTTCACACTAGTGCGACTTCAAAGTCCCGCGATTTACCGCCATTTTGCCGCGATTTTGACTGGGCTTGAATGTCTTTGGCCTCAAAGTCGTGCCAAAGTAGTGCAGGGACTACTTTGAAGTCGGTGCGACTTCAAGTCGCGCCAATATGAATGGGGCTCATTGAAAATAATGTAAAACGACTTTGCAGTCCAAAATCGCGGGACAAGTCGCACTAGTGTGAAAGGGGCCTAAGACTATATAAATGTATCAACTGCAATTCTGAAAAGGAGGGTCTCGCACACCGCTGGTATCATCTACAAGAAACTTTACTAGAGACTTCCCAGAGAGAACATGGTTCTGTCATGGTGTTCTGTCTAAAGTCTCCAATAAAGTTCCTTGTGGATTATACCAGTGGTGTGCGACCCTCCTTTCTAACTGACATAGAATCATACTTGTAGTATTCTCAGAATACTTATAAGCAGATGTCCAGATCACCCCAACCCCCCCTTACATCAAATGTCAAGAGCCCCCCCACCATCAGAAGGCAAGAGTCCTCCACCCTTACATCACAGTGCACCCCCTTAACTTGTGCTTCTGCTAGGAAGAAGCTGGGGCTAAGCTGCAGGAGAGGTGCAAGGGCCACATGAAGTGGCCTGGAGGGCCGCATTTGGCACCTGGGCCTTGTGTTTGACACATGTGATGTACACAGTATAATATGGATGGAGGAATCTGCTGAATCGTTAAGTTACAGGAAATCTAAAAGAAGATAAATCTATTAGTGTATGGCCAGCCTTATCGATTGTGGATTAATCTCAGTACTTATAGAGAGGTCAAGGAGTTCATGGGCTTGAAGGCACCACGCAACTTTGATTCTGGTAAGTTTGTCTTATTCAAATACTTTGAACTGAGCTAGCAATTCACCGGTGTGCAGGTATACACCTAGAGAGGGCCTCTTATAAGGCTCAATCAACCAATATGATCAGTCAACCAATCAATCATTTTATGTAGCTAATCTGATTAAGTAAACCAGAGACCCCTGTTTGATCGATTTAGAGAGCTCTTGATGGATTTAAACAATGCCACGTCAATCGTCATGGTAGAATATGTTGATCAATTCTGATCACTCTAATAAATATCTGCGTGCTGAAACCGACTGATTAACCACTTAAGCCCCGGAAGATTTTACCCCCATTCCGACCAGGGGGTTTTTAGCGATTCGGCACTGCGTGACTTTAACGGACAATTGCGCGGTCGTACGACGCTGTACCTAAACGAATTTGACGTTTTTTTCCCACAAACAGAGCTTTCTTTTGGTGGTATTTGATCACCTGTGCGATTTTTTGATCATGCGCTATAAACAAAAAAAGAGCGTCAATTTTGCAAATATAACAATATTTTTCACATTTTTATATGAAATTCCCCCCCCCAAAAAATGTAATGTAAAAATCAAAATTTA
This sequence comes from Pelophylax lessonae, assembly GCF_965119305.1. Classification (NCBI taxonomy): domain Eukaryota; kingdom Metazoa; phylum Chordata; class Amphibia; order Anura; family Ranidae; genus Pelophylax; species Pelophylax lessonae. The sequence goes on from NC_138769.1 coordinate 100,025,033, forward strand.
ACATTTTTTCAGGCAATTTGTTTTATGCTACATATGTTTGGTAAAAAAAAAAAAAAAAAAAAAAAAAAAAAAAATCGCAAAAAGCATATTTTGATTGGTTTGCGCAAAAGTTATCACGTTTACTAACAAAGGGAAAGATTTTTGTCATTTTTTTTAACGCGTAATAGCGGCGATCCGCAATTTTTTTTGCGGTACTGCGACATTGCGGCGGACAGATCGGACCCTTGACTGACATTTTTGACACTTTTGGGGTTACCAGTGACATTTCTACAGTAATCAGTGCTATACATAAGCACTGTTACTGTAAAATTACACTGGCAGTGAAGGGGTTAACTTTTTTTGAGAGGGAGGGGCTGTGTGTGTCCCTAGGGGCGTGATTCTAACTGTGATTGGCTGTGGCTTGAGCTGTAGGAACAGTAATCAACGGTCCTACATAGTAGAACCGTATGATAACTGTTTCTACACAGGGGAGAATGACAGGTGGCTTTGTTTACATCAGCCGCCTGCCGTTCTCCCTCTCCACCGACGATCGCTGAGTGACCGGCAGACATCGGGTCCGTCGGTTACACGCGCGGGGGGGGGGGGTGTCCGTGACCGAGCGGGAGCGTGCCTCTGGGGGCGTGCGCTCGCTCCCTAGACCCTCACAGGCTAGCAACGTAGTACTACAGTACTGCAGTAAATAGTCGTGCGGCGGTCGGCAAGCGGTTAAATGATGGATGGATGTATTTTTGTAATACTACTGTGTGCTTAGCAATGTATTTCGGATTGGTTTCTATAGAATAGTTTCCCTGATTAGCTGCAGTAATAAGGCTACTCTTCACAGCACAGTAGCATAGTGGTTAGCAATACGGTCTTGCAGCACTGGGGTCTTTGGACTGAATCCTAACTGGGAAACTACCTGCCTGGAGTTTGCATGTTCTCCCTGTGCTTGTGTAGGTTTTCTTCCACGCTCCAAAGACATGCTGGTAGTTTATTTGGCTCCTGTTTAAATTGGCCATAGTATGAGAGGCCGGGTTCACACTATTGCAAATCATTGCATGTCAGGCGATCGTGACCGACTCCATATCTCCAGAGTGGCTCCAGTGCGAATCGCACAGGAGTCCTGTGAGTCTTCTGGTCCATTTCAGGTCCAAATTCAGCCAAAAATTTGGATTGAAATCGGACTCGAAACGTTGAACAGGGATGCACCCTACCCCTGCTGTGAGCTGCTTCGTGCGGCAGTGAACCTAGCCTTAAAGATCTTACGCTGGCCATACACTGTGCGAGTGCGAATGTCGGCCGATTCCTGATGAACAAGACTAAATTAATCAGTAAGTTGCCCTGTCAGCCCCTTCCCACCCGACATCTACTGATTGAAGAATACAAGGACTCGGGCAGAAGATTTTCAGCCGAACAGTGGCTGCATCCAATCAATCCTGCAAGCTGAATGACAAAAATGTGTATGGCCAGCTTTAGATTGTAAGCTCTTTCAGGACAGGGACTGATGTGAATGTACATTATGTAAAGCAAACTATTTAAAGGCACAGTAAACATGGAGTTAGGCTTTTATAGGTAAAAAAAAGCTGACCTTGGTAAGCTGTGGCAGAGCTATATGGCTTGTCCTAACCCCCGAAACTGACACTTTGCTGGAGAGCTTAAAAGGTAGTGGAAAAAAACAGATATACTGGCAGGATCAAAATATATTTAAAACTATGGTGGTGACCCAGAAAGCAAAAACTGCAGTGTTCATGCTACTGACAGACCAGATCATAAATGTTATCTTAATTTTTCCCATTGTTCTAAAGCAGGGGTCTCCAAACTTTCTAAGCAAAGGGCCAGTTTACGGTCCTTCAGACTTTAGAGGGGCCGGACTGTGGCCAGTGGGATTAGAATATGCCATAGCATTAGTGGGAGAAAACAATGCCCTATTCTTGGTATCAGTGGGAGGAATAGTGCCCCATTCTTGGTATCAGTGGGAGGAATAGTGCCCCATTCTTGGTATCAGTGGGAGGAATAGTGCCCCATTCTTGGTATCAGTGGGAGGAATAGTGCCCCATTCTTGGTATCAGTGGGAGGAATAGTGCGCCATTCCTGGTATCAATGGGAGCATTAGTGCCCATCATTGATATCAGTGTGGGAAATAGTGTCCCATTCTTCATATCCGTGTCCCCATTAATGGAGGAAAAGTATCCAAAGGGCCGGATAAGCAAAGGGCCACATCTGGCCCCTGGGCCATAGTTTGGAGACCACTGTTCTAAAGCATGCAAGAGCTTTTCTTTCCAGCACACTGCAATACGACCCATTGGTGTGAGCAGGTCCTACTGAAAAATGATTTTTTTTGGTCATTGAATGTTGCTACATTTTGTAATACAAAGCATCCAGAGTGGGCAATCCCAGGATAAAGTAAACAGGTACACTTTGCAGAATGGACAGCATCATCTGCCTCTGCTGACCTACACACAGAGCTGTGCGCCATTTGTAACTCTGTATATATCTGCCATGCAACCACAGTGCAAAGACTGCTGGGCTGCACACCAGCTTAGTGGTTAGTCCTGGGTTATTGTGTCCTGGATTTAATGCCACCATGGTTCTGACTACATGGAGTTTGTATGCTTTCCATGTTTTCTATTTCAAAATCCAAAACATACAGGTACAGTAAAGTCTACCTATGGCCAGAACACTTTTTTTTTCCACTACTTCCCTGCTAAAGAGATTCATCTTTATTTGGCCTGGTGACAATTACAGCACTGACTGGGAATAGACAGGAAACCCAGTAGTCACCAGACAGGAAATCAGGGAAACCATCCAATGAGGACACTTGTTCCAGTGACAAATAAGAGGGGTATTCACCCTTACGTTCTGTTGCACGCTTGAGGTAGGAAGTAAAAATTCCTTAAGCTCTTGCCAACCATGCAACACATGTATGGCAGTAAAGAGTGTGGGCTTTATTGCCCACAGGCCACACATATGCATCAATGGAAATGGAGGTGTGCTGAAAGCATGCTCCTAGAGCACACTGATGAGGCTGTCACAGACAGCTCCTGGTCTCTAGTTATGATCAGGAGGCAGCAGAACAGGCTCCCGGTCATGCGACTACAGTAACAGTCAATCAGAGTGATCATGTGATTTAGAAGTCCATCCCCCTGACTGTAAAAATGCTGGTCAAGGCCAGTCGGGACTGGGAAGAAAGGGATCAACAGGAAACCGGATAGAAAAAAACCTGATGGCTTTGGACCATTCCATACTCTACCCAAAGCCAAAACAAAAAAAGTGTTGCCTAAAGATGAACTTTAACTGTGATGGGACCATAAACTGTATACAGGCTCGGACTGGGACAAAACTTTTCAGACTGAGCAGCCCATTTTTTTTCTAGAACACCATTGGTTTCTCGATGTCTTTTAGTTGTATTCAGCCGGTTTCAGTGACTGTGGGCAGGGAAGAGAATTCTCACAAACTCACTGTGAAAGGAGGACCAAGTACCCCAGCGGGCCTATTGGAGGGTGGCAGACAAGTACAGCACCAGAGAAGAAGAATAATGACAGTATCTGGCTACACCCATAGTGAATCTTAAGCACGTTGCGCTTTCCGACGCGATGTGCGTAGCCTGATACATCTTTCTTCCTCCCCTGACAGGCTGCCTAGGCTACCAGCCTTCCTGAATGCCGGCATCCTCTACTGAGTGTGGACATCTCAAGGAGCGCTGGGATCTCTATTGAGTACCGCCCAAGGTGACACATGGCAGTGGGAGTATTGCTCAAGCAGAATAAATTCCTGCCCATGTCCCAGTCCCTCCTTTGAGGCCCCACACCAGAGCTGATATAGAAGTAGAAAACAGAATCTGGCTACGTATATGGCGTAACAGATTCGGTCTTCTTCCTACGGATTTTACAGGCAGCTACCACTGAGCGCCGGCATCATGTTTCGCAGGGAGGCCGAAGGGAGAACTCTGTGTCATTCCCTAGAGGCCTACATGGCTTGCGGCAGACAGACTTGCAGGTGAGAGCCAGGTGCATGATATATGCGATATAATTGCATATTTTATGCCGCAGTTCTCACCCTCTAGAGCTCTTTGTCACATTAGCCAGCTCTTGTTAGGACATGCAGCCCAGTTTGCCCAGCCCACCGGTCAAACGCCTGGTGTGCCCTATGGCAAGTCCAGTTCTGACTGTGAACCCTAATAAAAAAGGACTTTATGGACCTATACACACTCTAAATGCTACATAAATTGTAAGAGTTATATAAATACAGAAATAAAAAACATTTTACGAGCTAAAAAGTCCTAAAAATTCAGAACATGAAATGTACGCTCACACCAAATGTCTTCAGATGTCACCTGCTGGGATAAATGACAGGCTCTCTTGAACACGAAGACTGGATAATGCAGGTAGAGGTGTTGTAAATGTCAGTATAAAAACAATGATAGTGATCATATACTGTCAGAGAAGATAGTGGACATGTACATAAAAATATGGAGTCCTCAGCTGACGCTCACAGTGGGGGCAGCAGAGTCGCCTGTGACCTCGTCCTCATTGGAATAGTTCCCGGAGTCACGACCTTTAGCACCTGAATTGTTTTTATCAATGGTGGCCTCGGCATCCACCGGACTGTTCAGTATAATATAGCACTTGTCAGTTGTCTCTTCTTCATTGACCAAAAAGAAGTTTTTAATGTAGTTTTGAGGAGAGTCCTGCAGACCCTATTAAAGAGAAAAGAACAGAACCTCTAACTATTGTCCTGCATGAGTGAAGGTCAATCCACATTCTCCCTTGTGCTTTCATGCGTGGAGGTGCGGTGCGTAATGGCACTTCGTATAAAGGCAGCCTGTTCAATTTGAATGAGCGGTCAACAACTGCATTATGTTTTACAACAGAGCACTCCACAATGTGCAGCATATTCTCATCTATGTGTCGTGGTGCGTTATCTGTACAGGTACAGACTGCGCCCAGAGACCTGCATCCACTAAAATTCACTAAAACCTGGAGTCAGGCTTTTTAGGCTTCCTGCTCCTGATTGAAACTCTGCATGGTATCTCTGAACACAGCAGGTAGAAGAAGCTGGTGAATCACTTCTCTAACTCCTTAGGTTGTGAGGAAATGTTTGTTTGAGCTACTGACCTCTATAAACATCAGGCTGCAAGGAGACAATGTTCCCCATTTACCCCAAACAATAAATAAATGAGATTATATATATATATATATATATATATATATATATATATATATATACACATACATACATACATACACACACACACACATATATATATATATATACACATATATTAAAAACAGAATGGTGTAGCGCTAAATTATGATATTAGGACGGCGCGAGAGTTCGTATTGGTCCCTGGTGTTTGGATGGATTATCAGCGTTAGCTCTCCACCATACTGCCGGGTGACCCATGATCCGAGGAGGAATGTTCTGCAGGAACGCTGCGGCTGCATGTTATTGTTTGTTCCGCTGACATACAAAGTTGTTACATGTGAGTGCATCCTTTTTATCTATTAAAGTTATACATTGGTAATGCACTATGGGAGTGTTTCCCCTTTTTATTTCCATGGTTATACACTGGATACCCTGTGACCTATGATTGGTTGTCCCTGGAGAGAGTGACCTATGCTCCTGCCGGGCCATTCCACTACATTGGAGGATCTCTTTCATATGAGCGTTCAGCCACCTATAATCTAGTGGCAAGAGCTATTTGGTAAGGAGCCATCTCTCACTATATTGTCTGGTGGATTCATTTCTACTCCTGGGCACACCTGATCTTCACCTTTCTTCATTTGTTTGGAGCTTTTCCTTTCCTGGGAATCGGTTTCAGCCAATACCTTCCTTTGTGGACTTCAGTGTTCATTTTTTGGACTGTATATGTTAACATCATACTTTGATTCAGTATAAAAAAGTGTTTGTCATTCATAATTTTAGCGCTACACCATTCTGTTTTTATTATTTTATTTGGGACTTGTACTATGGTTTCAGGTGTTAGCTGCTTCTCCTAAAGCGCAGTGTTTTTTCTGTTTTTATATACATACACATATATATATATATATATATACACATACATACACACACACACACACACACGTGCATCTCATAAGATTAGAATACCATCTAAAAGTTAATTTAATTTGTTTCATTAATTCAAAAAGTGAAACTATTTTTTATATAGATGTGTTACACGCAGAGTGATACGTTGTTTCAAGCATTTCTTTCTTTTAATTTTGAGGATTATGGCTTACAGCTACTGAAAACCCAAAACTCAGTGTCTCAGAAAATTAGAATATTCCATAAGACCAATAAAAATAAAAAAAAAGGATTTTTAACAAAGGAATGTTGGCACATTGAAAAGTATGTCCATGTACAGTATAGTATGCACTCAATACTTGGTGTGGGCTCCTTTTGCATGAATTACTGCGATCAGCCTGTGGCACTGCTGAGATGTTATGGAAGCCCAGGTTGCTTTGATAGTGGCCTTCAGCTTGTCTGCATTGTTGGGTCTGGGGTCTCTCATCTTCCTCTTGACAATACCCCACAAATTCTCTATAAAGGTTTAGGTCAGGCGAGTTTGCTGGCTAATCAAGCACAATGATATCATGATTATTAAGTGCCGGTTCACATTTGTGCGATGCGGGAACGCTGCGAATATACAGCGTCCGCAGCACAGGCAGTTCACACTGCCATATGCGATACGCTGGGGGTGTCAATTCAAAGTTAATGACTCCCCCAGATCAGATCGCATATCGCAGTGCAATCTGAAAGTTCGCACAGAATCGGATCGCACTGGTGTGAACCACCATGCGATCCAATTGTTCTATGGACCAAAAAAAAAGGGTCCTGTGCGTGTTCAGAGTGATTGCGGTGCAAATTCAGCCATACAAACTGTATGGCAGAATTTGCACCGCACAGACATCGCATATAATTTTAGGAGCAGTGCGCTCCGAATTACATGCGATCTCTGTGATCGCATAAATGTGAACCGGCACTCAACCATGTATTGGTACGTTTGGCAGTGTGTGCAGGCGGCAAGTCCTGCTGGAAAATGAAATCAGCATCTCCATAAAGCTGGTCAGCAGAGGGAAGCATGAAGTGCTCTAGAGTTTCCTGGTAGAGGGCTGCACTGACTTTGGACAAAAACCAGCAGATGACGGCTCCCCAAATCATCACTGACATTGGGAACTTCATACTGGACCTCATGTAACTTGGAATCTGTGCCTCTCCACTCTTCCTTCAGGCTCTGGGACCTTGATTTCCAAATGTAATGCAACATTTTCCAGTCTTTGGTGATTTGGGGATCCATGTCATCTGCTGGTGTTGGTCCACGGTGTTTTATCAAGTCCAAAGTCAGTGCAGCCCTCTACCAGGAAATTCTAGAGCTCTTCATGCTCCCCTCTGCTGACCAGCTTTATGGAGATGCAAATTTAATTTTCAAGCAGGACTTGGCACCTGCCCACACTGCCTAAAGTACCAATACCTGGTTTAATGATCATTGAAATTTGGGTTTCCACTAGCTGTAAGCCATAATCCTCAAAATAAAAAAAGAAATGCATGAAATATATCACTCTGGGTGTAACACATCTATATTTAATGAGTTTCACCTTTTGAATTGAATTACTGAAATAAATTAACTTTTTGATGATATTCTAATTTTATGAGATGCACCTGTATATACATATATTTATTAAATCATTTTGTTTAGGTATGTTCGTAATAAAGAAAAAAAAATAAAAATCTAGGAATCACTACCTATTCCTTTTAAATAAGTATGCAGTTACGTCATCTATTTTCTCTTTACCTTCTCAATGCTTGATGGCAGCTTGCTTTTAGGGAAGAATACATGCTTCATGTACCGTTTCAAAGGGCAGAGACAGATGTAGAGAATGAATGAGATCACAATTATGGCCCCAAAAACTGACCCTATGATCCACACTTTCATGTAAGACTTAGGATCTAAAAATAAAAAGACACACAAAACCAGAGTAGAGTTACCAGTGAAATGAAGAGAAACTGTCGTGCTAAAATACACAATATTCTTTAAAGTACTCGTTAAAGTGCGTTTGTTTTTTTCTTTTTTTTTTTGTGTTTTTTTTTATGATGAAGATTTTAAATGGATAGGTGATTTTAACCACTTTTCTGCATTTTTTGCTAGAAATTACTTTAAACCCTCAAATAATTATATATTTTTCTGAAAGCAGGTGTCCTGTAGAATACAATTGTTTCAGTTTCAGTTATTTATTTTACATGCTGCTTGCACAATGGTTTATCAAATGCATGTTTTCAGGAAAAATACACTATAATTTTAGCGCACACAAAACACATAAAATAAACATATGTATACACATAAAATATGGGATTAAATAGAAATAAAATATGTCATGTTTTCCCAAAGTCATTTTTTTTTTTTCAATCGTAAGGGGACAACAAGGCCCCTATAGGATAGCATGGGCAGGTGACTAGGTACTCTATTAGACCCCCAATATTTCTCCTGCCAACCAAAGCAGATTGGCTTTGATTAGCCGCTTCCCTGGCTACATCAGCGGTTGAATAATGAACCTGGAAGTGATGCAAAATATGTCGCTTCCGGTTTCATTGCTCACAGGAATGATTGGGGGTGGGGGTCAGTTTCCCACTAACGTAAAAGTGAAGAGTTGCACAGTTCACTTTTACCTGAAAGCTGATCAAAAAGCAGTTGAAAAAAATCGGTACCAAGCTCACAGCAGCAGCAACCGCAGTGAGCATGTTTTAACCCCTTGAATACTAGGATTTTTACAAACATACCTTGGGAGAGAGGGGTTAAGCCATGCCCCCTGTACTAATTAAGCTCCTCCCAATATTATTAAGTCTATTGAGTAGGGTGGTGTATGGACACCATGGCTTCAATAGAGTAGGGCAGTGTTTGGGCATCATATCTTCTATGGAGTAGGACAGTGTATGCAAACCATGGCTTCTATGGAGTAGGGCAGTGTGTGGACACCATGTCTTTTATGGAGTAGGGCAGTATATGGAAACCATGGCATTAATGGAGTAGGGCAGTGTATGGAAACCATGGCTTCAATGGAGTAGGGCAGTGTATGGAAACCATGTCTTCTATGGAGTAGGGCAGTGTATGGACACCGTGTCTTTTATGGAGTACATCAGTATATGGAAACCATGGCTTTGATGGAGTAGGGCAGTGTATGGAAACCATGGCTTCAATGGAGTAGGGCAGTGTATGGAAACCATGTCTTCTATGGAGTAGGGCAGTGTATGGACACCGTGTCTTTTATGGAGTACATCAGTATATGGAAACCATGGCTTTGATGGAGTAGGGCAGTGTATGGAAACAATGGCTTCTATAGAATAGGCCAGTTTATAGAAACCATGGCTTCTATGGAGTAGGGCAGTGTATGGAAACCATGGTGTCTATGGAGTAGGGCAGTGTATGGAAACCATGGTGTCTATGGAGTAGGGCAGTGTATGGAAACCATGACTTCTATGGAGTAGTGCAGTGTATGGACACCGTGTCTTTTATGGAGTACATCAGTATATGGAAACCATGGCTTTAATGGAGTAGGGCAGTGTATGGAAACAATGGCTTCTATGGAATAGGCCAGTTTATAGAAACCATGGCTTCTATGGAGTAGGGCAGTGTGTGGACGTCATGGCTTCTATGGAGTAGGGCAGTGTATGGAAACCATGGTGTCTATGGAGTAGGGCAGTGTATGGAAACCATGGCTTCTATGGAGTAGGGCAGTGTATGGAAACCATTGTGTCTATGTAGTAGGGCAGTGTATGGAAACCATGGCTTCTAGGGAGTAGGGCAGTGTATGGAAACAATGGCTTCTATGGAATAGGCCAGTTTATAGTAACCATGGCTTCTATGGAGTAGGGCAGTGTGTGGATGTCATGGCTTCTATGGAGTAGGGCAGTGTATGGAAACCATGACTTCTATGGAGTAGGGCAGTGTGTGGAAACCATTGTGTCTATGTAGTAGGGCAGTGTATGGAAACCATGGCTTCTATGGAGTAGGGCAGTGTATGGAAACCATTGTGTCTATGTAGTAGGGCAGTGTATGGAAACCATGGCTTCTATGGAGTAGGGCAGTGTATGGAAACCATTGTGTCTATGTAGTAGGGCAGTGTATGGAAACCATGGCTTCTATGGAGTAGGGCAGTGTATGGAAACCATGGCTTCTATGGAGTAGGGCAGTGTATGGAAACCATTGGGTCTATGTAGTAGGGCAGTGTATGGAAACCATTGGGTCTATGTAGTAGGGCAGTGTATGGAAACCATGGCTTCTAGGGAGTAGAGCAGTGTATGGAAACCATGGCTTCTATGGTGTAGGGCAGTGTATGTAAACCATGGCGTCTATGGTGTAGGGCAGTGTATGGAAAACATGGCTTCTATAGATTAGGGCAGTGTAATTTTGTTGTAGTTGTAATTTTGGGAAAAGTATGAATCTCTATCAGATTTTTAATGCAAATCACTGGTCAGTTTCACTCTCTCTGTATGTCCTGGTAATCACTGTTACATTTTATTGTTGTAAGGAATATAGAGGAAATCATCTAATTGGGAATACTGTTCTAAGAGGAGATTTCCCCTCATTTAAGAGATTTACTCCCATTTTCTGTTGTGTTTTAGGACAGAAAGTGAAGATAAATCTTCTTAATGGGACAACGACAGCAAAACATCCTCACAGGAATTCATCCGTCCCATCAATTTTTTTCAAATGGTTTTAGATACAACTGAACATGTTATACAACTGAACATGTTATACAACTGAACATGTTATACAACTGAACATGTTATACAACTGAACATGTTATACAACTGAACATGTTATACCCTTTTATTAAGAAATCAACTTTTTTTTTTTTTTTTTTTTTAGTTTTTAGATATACAGGAATATAATCATTATAGTATACATGTTCTACACTGAAAAGCAATAAATGCTATCATGCAAAAATAATATGTATGCATTTTTAAGAGGTTTTCAGTATGACAGTAAGAAACTATAAAAAATAAAACAAGTGCTAAAAAAATTGCATATACAATGCATCCGGAAAGTATTCCCAGCGCTTTGCTTTTTCCATATTCTGTTCTGTTACAGCCTTATTCCAAAATGCAGAATTTTGAGGAAAAGAATGAATTTAATCCAAACAATACCCCAGAATGACAATGTTAAAGAAGTTTGATTGAAATCTTTGCAAATTTATTAAAAATAAAAAAAATCACATGTACATAAGTATTCACAATTTTTTGCCATGACACTCAAAATTGAGCTCAGGTGCATCCTGTTTCCACTGATCATCCCTGAGATGTTTCTACAACTTGATTGGAGTCCACCTGTGGTAAATTCAGTTGATTGGATATGATTTGGAAAGGCAAAAACCGGTCTATATAGGGTCCCACAGTTAATAGTGCATGTCAGAGCATAAAACCAAGCCATGAAGTCCAAGGAAATGTCTGTAGACCTCCGAGACAGGATTGTATCAAGGCACAGAACTGAGAAAGGGTACATAAACATTTCTGCAACATTGACAGTCCCAATGAGCACATTGGCCTCCATCATCCGTAAATGGAAGAAGTTGCAACCACCAGGACTCTTCCTAGAGCGGGCCGCACAGCCAAACTGAGCGATCGGTGGAGAATGGTCTTAGTCAGGGAGGTGACCAAGAACCTATTGGTCACTCAGACAGAGCTCCAGTGTTTCTCTGTGGGGAGAGGAGAACCTTCCAGAAGCACAACCATCTCTGCAGCACTCCACCAATCAGACCTGTATAGTGGAGTGGCCAGACAAAAGCTACTCCTCAGTAAAAGGCACATGACAGCCCATCTGAAGTTTGCCAAATGGCACCTGAAGGACTCTTAGACCATGAGAAGCAAAATTCTCTGGTCTGATGAAACAAAGATTGAACTCTTTGGCCTGAATGGCAAGCGTCATGTCTGGAAGAAACCGGGCACCGATCATTACCTGGCCAATACCATCCCTACAGCGAAGTATGATGATGATGACAGCATCATACTGTGGGGATGTTTTCAAGCGGCAGGAGCTAGGAGACTAGTCAGGATCGAGGGAAAGATGAATGCAGCAATGTACAGAGACTTCCTTGATGAAAACCCGCTCTAGAGCGCTCTGAACCTCAGACTGGGGCGAAGGTTCACCTTTCAACAGGACAACGACTGTAAGCACACAGCCAAGATAACAAAGGAGTGGCTACGGGACAACTCTCTGAATGTCCTTGAGTGGCCCAGTCAGAGCCCAGACTTGAACCCGATTGAACATCTGAAAACGGCTGTGCACCTACATTCCAACCTGATGGAGCTTGACAGGTCATGCAAAGAAGAATGGGAGAAACTGACCAAAAATAGGTGTGCCAAGCTTGTAGCATCATGCTCAAAAATACTTGAGGCTGTTATTGGTGCCGAAGGTGCTCCAAAGTATTGAGCAAAGGCTGCGAACACATATGTACGCTGGTTTTTTTTCATTTTATACTTTTAACCACTTGCCGACTGCCGCACGACTATTTACGTCGGCAGTCAGCCCCTCACAGGCAGAGTAACGTAGGGCTACGTCGCTAGCCTGTGAGGGTTTTGGGAGCCGGAGGCGCGCTCCCGCGCGGTCACGGACCCCCCGTGCGTGTGCCTGGCGGACCCGATGTCCGCCGGGCACTCGCGATCGTCCATGACAGCGGGAGAAAGGCAGGCGGCTAGTGTAAACAAATCCGCCTGTCAGTTCTCCCTGTGTAAGAATGATGATCAAACAGTTCTACTATGTAGGACCGTTGATCATTGTTCTTACACATCAAGCCACAGCCAATCACAGTTAGAAGCACGCCCCTAGGACACACTTAACCCCTCCCTCTCCAATACAGTTAACTCCTTCACTGCCAGTGTCATTTTTACAGTAACAGTGCATATATATAGCACTGATTACTGTAATTTTTGTCACTGGTACCCCCAAAAGTGTCAAAAATGTCAGTCAAGGGTCCGATCTGTCCCACGCAATGTCGCAGTACCGAAAAAAAAAAAAAAAAAAATCGCAGATCGCCGCCATTACACGCTAAAAAAAAAAAAAACAACAAAAATGACAAAAATCTTTCCCTTTGTTAGTAAACACAATAACTTTTGCGCAAACCAATCAAAATACGCTTTTTGCGATTTTTTTTTTACCAAACATATGGTAAAAAAAAAAATTTGGCCTAAAATGTTAAAAAAATTTTGATTTTTACATTCTTTTTTTGGGGAATCTCATATAAAAAAATGTGAAAAATATTGTTATTTTTGCAAAATTGACGCTCTTTTTTTGTTTATAGCGCATGATCAAAAAAAAAAAAAAAAATCGCACAGGTGATCAAATAACACCAAAAGAAAGCTCTGTTTGTGGGAAAAAAAGGACGTCAAATTTGTTTAGGTACAGCGTCACACGACCGCACAATTGTCCGTTAAAATCACGCAGTGCCGAATCGCAAAATAGGCCTTGGTCAGGAAGGGGGTAAAATCTTCCGGGGCAAAAGTGGTTTATAAATTTGCAAAATTTCAAACAAACTACTTTCACATTGTCATTATCGGGTATTGTTTGTAGAATTTTAAGGAAAATAATTAATTTAATACATTATGGAATAAGGCTGTAACATAACAAAATGTGGAAAAAATAAGCGATGTGAATACTTTCCGGATGCACTTCAAAAAATGCCATACAGTACATTACCCATTGTTCTGAAATTGCATGTACTTCCTGTATGTGTTTTTGCCGGACCATACTCCTTATATAATAAACTTTAAGGCCTCATGCAGCTTCCTATAGTAGGGAATGGCTGTACACGGGGTATACTGTGTGTTTGAACAGACTCGTGCACATGCGTAAATCCTGGAACATGGCTTCTGTGCATTCTGAAATTTACACTCGAGCAATCCAGGCTCAATAAACATTGACTATTTTAAATCCTTACACTTCCAGCATTAGTAAATAGATAGGAAGGAAGATCAGATTTACTTGTTTTAAACTTTTTTTTTTACATTTCTTCAGTTACTTCCTGGTTTTAATGCCTAGGCAAATGATGTCATCCATCCCAGGAGTCTTCAGGAGGAGAGGAGGGGGTTTTCTCTCAGTGCACCTTCCTGCCTATGCTAAGGGCAGGTGGATTTTAGGGCGTAAATGCTACATGAATCATCTGCCCTTACTAAGATTGCCATGGCCAGAATTCTATGGGTTATTTTTTTTTTTCTCAGCAAAATGAAGCATGGAGACATAAATGGATCAGGGAGTTTGCTTTGAAAATTAAAATGATTTAAATAGTGTTTTGGTTTGTGGTGCTCAAATACAAAGTAGTTACGCTTGAACATCAGAAGCCTCAAACTGCCTGTGTGCATGAGGCCTAACATGCAAAAAATACAGGTTTCGGACATTTTACTGAATCTAGAACAGGGAATGAAAACTTTTTTTTTCTTGCAGCTGGTAATGACAGTACATGTACCATGCACTAAAACTGTAATATAGATGGATTTAGTTACACACACAGAGATGCACACATTTATGAACAGACTTTGTACATGCTTTTATTTAAGTTGATATGTACCAGTTGGAATGCAGTAAGTCTCACTATAAAGCCCGGTTCTGTTGTATTCTGCACACTGTGTACGTGCTTTGGCACAATAGGTTGTGGAGGCTTCTACAGCTTTTATCCTAAAGTGAGGTACTTTATCTTCCATAGTGATAACCTACAAAATAAAATAAAAAAAAAAATCAAACAATGGAAAAAGCGCCACATCACATCTAAAATGTCCACTCTAATCAAACATCATTAAAGGCCTGGGCAAAAAAAAAAAAATATTTTTAAAACGAAAAATCAGCTCTGGTTTCAATTCTCTCTGCCTTCCCTGTGCTGTTCCCCACAGTAAAGCCCCGTACACACGCACAGATTATTGGCCGTAAATTGTCGGCCAACGTCCGATCGGCCAATTGTAGGCTTGTTAGTATGATGCTTCCAACAACCAACTGCGAATTTTCGGCCGAAAAAAATCTGGTGTGCATGCTATAAAATTTGTTGGCCAACAACAGAACGGCCGATTGTTCCTCAGTCAGTACAGATTTCGGCAGACAAAAATCAGGTGAGCAAGACTGGGCATGCTCAGAGAAGAAAAAACACACGGAAAGTAAACCAGCACATGACATCACTTCTGAAGTTGGTTTTTGTTGGCCAACAAAGGTCCAGTGCAAATCTAGAGCACATTTCAACCAACAAACAACACTGGACAAAAGACGGCCGATCGGTCGGCCAACAATCTGTGTGTGTGTACGAGGCTTAAGTCCTTTCTTCCTCTGCTTAACCACTTCTGGACCGGAGGAATTTGCCCACTTAATGACCAGGCCATAATTTGCGATTTGGCACTGCGTTACTTTAACGGACAATTGCGTGGTTGTGCGACGTTTTCCTTAAATAATATTGCAAATAGAGCTTTCTTTTGGATGTATTTGATCACCTCTGCGGTTTTTATTTTTTGCGCTATAAACAAAAAAAAGCGACAATTCTGAAAAAAAAAAACATAGGGGAGTGATTCTAAGTGTGGGGGGGGGGCGGGGCTTCTAAAATGACCATTGAGACATGTGATCCTATATAGAAGGATCACAGGGGCTCTATGATCATTGCAGGGAGAAGAAAAGTCAGCTGTGTTTACAACAGCTGACCGTTCTCTCTCTCAGCGGGGAACAATCGCGGGTGTCAGGCCGCAATCAGAGCCGCCTAACACACGCATCGGCTTCCCCACTGACGCCAGCAGCGCACACTCGCCCCCTAGCCTCCTGAGAGTGAGCGACGTATACCTACATCGCTTTGCCCAGGAGTGGCTGCCTGCCGCATTATATCTGCAGCGGGTGGTCGATAACTGGTTAATCACCACTGGGTTTTTATTTTTTGCTAAACAAAAAGGAAAAAATACAGAATTTTTTTTAAAAAACCCTACTTTTTTTAGTTTTTGTTATAAAATTTTGCAAATAATTTTTCTCCTTCACTGATGTGCACTAATGAGGCTGCACTGATGGGCACTGAAATGCAGCACTGATGGGGATGCACTGATGGGCACTGAAATGCAGCACTGATGGGGATGCACTGATGGGCACTGAAATGCAGCACTGATGGGGATGCACTGATGATCAGTGACGTGATTATTTGTGTACCTGTCAGTATTGGCGGATACTGGCTTTCCTCTCCTAACGCTGTGACAACGCATCAGGAAAGGAGAGCCACTTAACCGGCAACTCTGTTTACACTGTAATCAGCTGTGATTGGACACAGCTGATCACATGGTAAAGGGCCCCTGTGATTGACTGCGTCTGAGGGACACGGCAAACACAGAGCGAGGGGGGTAGTTCCAGGAGAATGTCCACGGACGCCCTCCAGGAACAAAAGAGCTGCGCTGTTGCCTTCTTTCAGCTATAGTGCGGTAAGGAAGAGGTTAAGGAAAGAATTAATAGTTACATATAATTTTTACAGAAAAATTCTATTGAGAACTACAAGCCTTCTGCTGCAGTGGCAGACAGAACTTGTAATTTATTAACCACTTAAGCCCCAGAAGATTTTACCCCCTTCCTGACCAGGGCCTATTTTGCGATTCGGCACTGCGTGACTTTAACGGACAATTGCACGGTCGTGCTACGCTGTACCCAAATGAAATTGATCTCCTTTTTTTCCCCACAGAGCTTTCTTTTGGTGGTATTTGATCACCTGTGCGATTTTTTGATCATGCGCTATAAACAAAAAAAGAATGTCAATTTTGCAAAAACAACAATATTTTTCACATTTTTTTTATATGAAATTCCCAAAAAAAAAAAATGTAAAAATTAAAATTTTTTAACATTTTAGGCCAATTTGTTTTGTGCTACATATGTATGGTAAAAAAAAAAAAAAAAATCGCAATAAGCGTATTTTGATTGGTTTGCGCAAAAGTTATTGCGTTTACTAACAAAGGGAAAGATTTTTGCCATTTTTATTGGTTTCTTTTTTAACGAGTAATGGCGGCGATCTGTGATTTTTTTTTTTTGCGGGACTGCGACATTGCGGCGGACAGATCGGACTGACATTTTTGACACTTTTGGGGGTACCAGTGACATTACTACAGTAATCAGTGCTATACATATGCACTGTTACTGTAAAAATGACACTGGCAGGGAAGGGGTTAACTTTATTAGAGATGCAGTGGCTATGTGTGTCCCTAGGGGCGTGCTTCTTACTGTAAATGGATATGGCTTTTCATGTAGCAGCAGAGATATACGATCCTACATAGCAGGACCGTATGATCTCTGCTGTTACACAAGGGAGAATGACAGGTGGCTTTGTTTACATCAGCCTTTCTCCCTCTGTAACTGACGATCGGGAGTGAGCGCGGGACATCGGGGTTCGCCGCTCACAGGCGGGTGGGGGGGGTTCCGTGAGCGAGCGGGAGCGCGCTTCCGGCGGCGCGCGCTCGCTCCCTAGAGCCTCACAGGCTAGTGACCTACCCATACGTCACTCTGCCTGTGAGGGGCTGACTGCCGCCGTATATAGTCGTGCGGCAGTCGGCAAGTGGTTAAACAGAGATCTGTGAGTGAATATTCCGACTGTGCAAGTGGAGCTCCCCACTGCCTTGCCAATTTTAAAAGTGACAGCAGCTGCAGGGGAGAGGAACCTTCACCTGCTGTCACGGTTATGTTTGGTCTTTAGCAACATGTTACACCCTAAATACGGGTGTAACATATTAAAGGTGAATATATCCTTGAACACATCACTTACTTCCATAGGCATTGAATTTTTCCATGTCTTCAGGTGATACATCCACGTACAGTATCCATGGAGACTATCATGCCTAAATCCTTCAGGTGCTTGAACAGCAATATGTAAATCGTTGTCCAGTATAGTCAGTTTCAGGTTTGTGGGGGGTCCAATCAAAGCTTTAAAAAGAAGAGAATATGTCAAAGTATACAACATATTGCTTTGGAAAGGTGTGTCAGTCTAAGTTTTTGTTGCAAGCAATGCAGAGTAACACAAGAAAAGAAAGGAGGGTAGCCTTTGTCCAGTACTAAACTCCAAGATACAAAATTTAGAGGCAAGTCAAAATTATTTTTTGCTTTCGCTGCCAGATCCATTTTTTTGTGTTATTTACACGTTAAAAAAAAAAAAAAAAATAATAATTTTAGGCTCGGAAATTACAATAATCAGATTGCTTCAAAAAGCAGAAACCCTAGAGAATAAAATATTGGTAGTTGCATTTTATTTCACACAATATTACCGCAAAGGTCCGGCAAATGCAAAATTTAAGTGAAAAATGCACTAAAGTTAAATTTTAGGGCACACAAACACAGTAAATGACCCATTTTATTTTGGTTGAAATACAAAAGATGAGGTTGCACTGAGTAAATAGATATCCAGCATGCCAAACCTTAAATGTGCGTGCGCCCATGAAATGGCAATGGTGGACTTGGAAGCAGGGTGTTCCTGCAAGGTATTTAATATGGTCCTGCGAGCAGCCAAAATGGATGAAGATTATTGCTGCAGGCACCCCACTATCTCATAAGTGTAACCGCAAATATCCCAAACAAATGCCGCGCAATAAATACAGTGGAAAATGGATAATAAGCCAATGTAGAAAATATAAAATCACATGTATAAACTATAAATATGGAGGGGCACGGACGGAACACTGCACACACCGAGCGACTGCAGGTGGATGCAGCTGGCTTTAAGCTGACAGTTATTTCACTATACCGCCACGATACATTACACTGATGCTGGATAGCCGTTTATAGATTGGTGCACTCACAGCACCTTTTTTACCATGTGAGTAGTTTACTGCTTTTTATCAATACATTTTTAAAAGATTTCAGAACTATTAAGTTCTTTTCCTCCCATGTACATTACTACCACAGTATACTACAAAGAGTGATCCCCAAAAGAGGATCCCCACCTGGAGGGGGATTGAAAAATCTGGTCCTAGCCTAGGAAGGCACTAAGCGTTTTATGACCGAGCTTAATCGCAAGGTCGCATGAATTGAGGTTAGGACCCAATCATAAAGAGAGTGCAATTTTCACTTAGGCACCTGTTGAAGCACATCGTCACTTTGGATCGTTTTTTTGTGGCTTTACATCTGCATGTTTACAGCACTATTGGCACCTTTGAAGAGTGTATTGATTGTGACAGCACTTTATATTTATTTGGACTTTTTTTCACTGCACATCATGGACTTTTAAGCACGGTTATATGCATCTCATATTAGTTGATTTATTCACATTTTGCGGTATAGCACTGTTTTATTAGGACATATTTATAGTTTATACATGTGATTTTATATTTTCGACCTTGGCTTATTATCTATTTTCCACTATTTATTGCGCTGCATTTTTTTGGGATAATTGTTCTCCCTGATAGAAGCTGTTGCATTGAGGTAGTCCCTGATGACTATGTCCAGGCAGTAAAGAGCAACTTCCTTTGAGTGCTTTGGAGCAGAGCACAGAGCGTAGGACTAGATCTTCTTTGATGTGGAAGACTGATACCACTTTAGGAAAAAGTGATGGTCTTGAGCGTAAGGCTACCTTGTCCTTGTGAAATAGGAGGAATGGATCTTTGCAAGAGAGCTGCTAGTTTAGAGACACATCTGACAAACATCCAAGAAGGCCACTTTGCAGGAGAGATCTTCTAAAGGGACATCTCTGATGAGTTCAATGGATGGTTTCTGCAGGCAGTCCGAACCAGACTGAGGTTCTAAGGAAGCACTGGGTGCTGTAAGGGCTCTTTCACACGGTCCGCCTCCGCAGGCGGATCCGTGTTGCTCAGCGGGGATCGATCCGCGATCCCCGCTGAGCCGGGCGGATGACAGCTCCGTCTCCGCTTGCAGAGCGGAGAGGGAGGTGTCTCAGCACCCGCTGCCCTCTATGGGGGATCGGAGGAGAGCGGACCGCTTGTCCGCTCTCATCAGATCCGCTCCGCTCCGATTACTGAATGGATGGAAAAATAAGGTTTCCATCCGTCCAGATTTCAGCACAGGATCGGATGCGGATGGCAGCGGGTGTCAGCGGAGGTGACCTCCGCTGACACCCGCTGCCCCATAGAGCTGCATGGAGGATCCGATCAGATCCGCCTAAAAAACTGACAGGCGGATCTGATCGGACCGCCCGTGTGAAAGAGCCCTAAGGAGGGCCTGATCCGAGATACACCATGAATAAAAGGTTTTGACAAAAGAGCGAGGCCCGTGGTATTTGAAAAAGAATGAACAAGGCTGAAACATTTCCTTTGAAAGTGATTAGGCCAGGTTCTGGTCAAGACCATTTTGTAAGAAGACCAGAATACAAGTACAGAGTAATCTCTGGGACTGAAGTGCCTGCATTCACACCAGGCAAAGACGAATGTCCAGGTATGATGATAGATTGTTCTGGAAGCGACTTTTCTTGCTTTTGGCAAAATAGAAATGACAGACTCAGAGACCGGCCTTCCAATTAAGACCTAGGCTACAACGGCCATGTGGTCAAAGGATAGGTTTTTTAAAAAAAAATGAATAAATGCACATTTTGTTGAAGGTAAAAAAATGGAATTTTTGTAAAATCTTACCTGTAAAATTCCTTTCTCTGAGTCCTCCGACAGTCGCCGCCGCCTCTAAGTCATCACTATTGGGTATTGACTTCCGCTCCGCAGGAGTAGCTAGGCATAAGACTTAGTCAAAAAGAACAAAGGCATTTGCATATACACACCCCTGGGGGCTGTCCCATTAGGTCAATACCCCCCTGCAGTGACCACTCCCAACTCAGTTTGGTAGCATAGCAGTAGGAATTAAGACAACAACCCCAAAAGAGGGGCGGGGGCGGCGACTTTCGGAGGACTCAGAGAAAGGAATTTTATAGGTAAGATTTTACAAAAATTCAGTTTTCTCTTACGTCCTGCGACAGTCGCCGCCGCCTCTAAGTCATCACTATTGGGGTGTCCCAAAGCAGTGTATACATGAGGGGTGGGAGACGCAACCGTAGAAAAGGCAACGCAGTACCCACATCAGAGAAAGGAACCTTACACGCACAGTAAGAGAACCTTCTGGGCAACAGAAAACAATGCTCAACAGGAGCAACAGCCCAGGAAAGCAAACACCAACAGCCAGGGACCCATAACAAAAACAAGGGTCCTTCATGGCACTGCCGCACTGAGAACCTTGCGGCCAAAGGAGGCATCAGCTGATGCCAGAACATCTACCTCGTAGAATTTGCAAAAAGTGTGCACCGACGACCAAGTCACAGCCTTGCACACCTGGGCCACCGAGGCCCTATGCCAATAGGCCCAGGATGCACTCAAAGATCTGGTAGAGTGCGCCTTAACAGGGAAGGGTGGAACCCGTTCCTTCAAAGCATAAGCCTGCTCAATGGTCTGTCTGATCCATTTGGCAATAGTCGATGCAGACGCAGCCATGCCCTTCTAAGATCCCTCAGGAAGGACAAAGGGGCAATCCATCTTCCGAAAGGATTCCGTAGACGACAGGTAAACCCTGATCGCCCTGACAACATCCAAAGAATGCAAGGCAATCTCCTTAGGATGCTTAGGCTTCGTACAAAGCGAAGGCAGGACAATGTCCTCATTAAGGTGGAACTCAGAGATCACCTTAGGAAGAAAAGACGGGGGTGGTCGCAATACCACCTTATCCTTGTGAATTATCAAGTAAGGAAAGCGGCAAGACAACGCCGCCAGCTCCGACACTCTGCGAGCCGAAGTGATCGCCACTAAAAATGCAACCTTCTTAGACAGCAGAGGCAACGATATCTACTGGATGTTTTCAAAGGGAGCACGCTGTAACATGGACAGAACCAAGTTCAAGTCCCATGGAGGTAAAGGCTCCTTCCTGGGAGGAGCCAAATGTCGCACACCTTGAATGAAGGTGCGAATCAAGGAATGAGACGCCACAGGGCGTTGGAAAAGGATAGCCAGTGCAGATACCTGGCCCTTTATCGTGGCCAGCGCCAGGCGCTGGTCCACCACCGACTGGAGGAAAGCAAACACTCTTGACACCGAGTACGAGAGAGGGGAGAACCCCCTGGACTCACACCAGGCGAAATAAGCTTTCCAGGTACGGTAATAGATCTTACCAGAGGAGGTTTTCCTAGCCTTGATTAGAGTAGGGATAACCTCAGGGGAGAGACCCCTGTCCCTCAGGACCTGGGTCTCAACAGCCAGGCCGTCAAAGCCAGCGACTGTAAAGCAGGATGGAAGATCGGTCCCTGAGACAGTAGATCTTCCCGCATTGGCAGTCGCCACGGAGGCGCCACTGCCATGTGAACAACGTCGGCGTACCAGGACCGGCGAGGTCAGTCCGGCGCCACCAGAATCACCAGGTGCGGTTCCGAGGCTAACCTGCGGAGGAACCTGGACAACAACTGAATCGGAGGAAAGGCATACATCAGACGATACGGATGCCAAGGGGCCACTAACGCATCCGAGGCGTCCACCATTCTTCCCATGAACCTTTCCACCTTTTGGTTTAGCCGAGATGCGAACAGATCCACGTCCGGGAATCCCCACTTCGCACACAGCATTTGGAAGACCACCGGGTGTAGGGACCATTCCCCCTGGTCTAGGGTCTGGCGGCTCAGATAGTCGGCCTGCCAATTCTCCACACCCGGGAATGTGAACTGCCGAAATTGCCGGGACAGGAGTCTCGGCCCAAGACAGAATGTCGGTCACCTCCCAGGCCGCCCGAGCACTCCTGGTGCCCCCTTGGTGGTTGATGTAAGCCACCGTGGTAGCATTGTCCGTCTGTACCCGAACAGGACGGCCCCGAAGTCGGTCCGACCACTGGAAGAGGCAGAGTTTTATCGCTCGCAATTCCAGCACATTTATCGGGAGGGAGGACTACTCCTCTGACCAAGTGCCCTGGGCAGACAGGTTGCCCAGGACTCCACCCCAGCCCGACAGGCTGGCATCCGTGGTAATCACCGTCCACAACAACGGACGGAAGGATTTGCCTTCCGACACCGTCGGGGACTGGAGCCACCACAGAAGAGCCAATATGGTCTGACGACTCAATGAGACACTCAGATCCAGGGACTGAGGAAGTCTGTCCCACCTGGCCAGGATCTCCGCTTGGAGAGCCCGCGTGTGAAACTGAGCAAAGGGTATCGCCTCGAAGGCCGAAACCATCAAGCCCAGACCCCGCATACAGGCCCTGAGTGACGAGGACGGGTTGTCCCTGAGGGACCTGATCTCGTCCTGCAAGGTCCGGAGCTTGTCCTCCGGCAAGAACACCTTTGCCTGAGCAGAGTCCAGAATCATCCCCAGATAGTGAAGACGAACCGATGGAGACAACGCCGATTTCTGAACGTTGATGGTACATCCGAACTCCTGTAGCGTCTGCACTGTGGTGGACAGATCGCGCAGCAGGTCCTGACTGACTCTCGATCTCAGAAGAGGATCCTCCAGGTACCCCAAGACCGCAATGCCCTGTGCCCTCAACAGGCCCAGAACCGGCGCCAAAACTTTGGTAAATACCCGTGGAGCCGAAGCGAGACCGAAAGGTAACGCCACAAACTGATAGTGGTCCTCCGCGATAGCAAACCGAAGGTACCGCTGATGACCCTCGAAAATGGGGATGTGCAGGTACGCATCTTTTAGATCTATCGAGGGCAGGAATTCCCCTGGACTCAGGGAGGCCACCACCGAAAGGAGAGACTTCATACGGAACTTGCGAACGCGCACAAAGCGGTTCAGCGCTTTCAGGTCCAGAATAGGACGTACTTTGCCCTCCTTCCTGGGCACAGAGAACAGATTTAAATAAAATCCCTGAAACCGGTCCCGATGAGGCACCGGAACAATCACCCCCTGGACAAGGAGGTCCTGCACCGCTTGATGCAGGTCCTGCAGACGCCCAGGAGGCAAATGAAGATTTGAGGGAAAAAATCTGTCCGCCGGCCGGGAAAGGAATTCGATCTTGTACCCTGACCGAATGATTTCCTGAACCCACCTGTCCGAAACCAAGGTTGGAGGAAACCGCGCAAACGTCCCCCCACCCCTGAAACGGGTGAGGGCGCCCCTTCAGGCAGAGGCGGAGTGACCCGCCGAGCCGGCATTGCCTGACTTCTGCTTGCCCGCCCAGGGCTTCTTCTGACTCCCCTGGTTCTTGAAGGGTTTACCCTTGGATTGGTTCCGAAAGGCACGAAAGGACCCCTGAGTGGATCGGGGTGCAGAAACCCGCTTGCCACGAAAGTGCTTGTTTTTGGGGTTCTGGGGCAGCATGGTGCTCTTGCCCCCTGTGACGCCTTTCACCAGGGTATCCAACGCCTCGCCAAAAAGGCGAGAACCAGCATAGGGAAAATCAGCAACCGTTTTCCGAGAGGACTGGTCAGCCGACCAGCTCTTCAGCAAGATCAGTCACCGGTTAAGCACCGAGACACTAGGCAGGCGTGCAGCTAAAGGGGCCTCATTTAAGGC
Organism: Pelophylax lessonae; assembly: GCF_965119305.1. Taxonomy (NCBI): domain Eukaryota; kingdom Metazoa; phylum Chordata; class Amphibia; order Anura; family Ranidae; genus Pelophylax; species Pelophylax lessonae. The sequence continues at coordinate 100,049,417 of NC_138769.1, forward strand.
CGCATCACACAAATACATGATTCCTTGGTGAATTTGATCCACTATATCCAGGGGGGCAGGCGGAACAGCGTCAGACACGAGGTTGCTCCTAAGCACCTTAGTCCAATCAGCCACCGCCTGAGCCACCAAAACAGACGCGAAAATGGGTCTGAGTAACAAGCCCGCCACCGTATAGGAATGGCGGGCCAGAGACTCCAACCGCCGGTCCGTGGGATCCCGGAAAACCGGGGTATCCTCAGAAGGAACCAAGGTAGCCTTGTTTAGCACGGCCACAGTGTGATCCACCTGTGGAGGCACACACCATCGTGATTCCGTAGCCGGTGCAAAGGGATAGAGCATCTTGAACCGACTATGGACCAGGAATGGACGTTTTAAAGTGCGCCACATTTCATTAACGGTGTAATGAAACTCAGCTGGGCAGGGAAACACCTGCGCTGACTTGCGGGTCCTGTGTGTCCCAAATGAGGACACAATGCCCGGAGGACTGGGCTCATCCTCCAAATGTAGTGTTTCCTTAACAGAAACAATCAATTCATCCATGGTCGCCCGCTCTTCGGGCGACCCCGGGGAGGAAGCATCAACCACCTCCGCCTCCCCCTCAGACCCCAGTGGGTCTAAGGATGAGCGAGACCCTGAAAAGGGCACGCTCGCCGCAGCAGCCATATCACCATCGGAATCAGAAGAGAGAGACAATCTGGGCCTCTTCCTTGCAGCACGTTCAGCCATCAGCATCTCCATATTGGACACCAAGGTCGCCACTACAGTGGCCAGATCAGGTCTCAGAGGGGTTACAGGAGAACTGGGGTCCCCCACCAGAGCTGGGGGGAATTTGCTGTCCTGAGAATCCATTGCCCAAGAGGAAATAACAGTGCAATAAATTTGGTACTGTCCCTTTAAGACCGCTGCGGAGTGCGCAGCCCACCGCTACAGATACAGTGACAAAAGACCCCCAAACAGGAGAAGAAAAAACTGAGCCAGAAATGACAATACAGAAGGTAATGAGAGAGATAGCCTGCAGAGCTCTGCAGAGTGTTACCACCGATGTCCCTGCTTCAGAGGAAAAGGAAGTGCTGTCAGAGAAAGGCTGAACTTATAGGCTGCATGACTCAGGGAAAATGGCTGCCCCATAGGACTGAATGGAAGGCTCCGGCAAAATGGCCCCCGAACATGCGGTCGGATCGATCGTTCTGGGACCGCAAAATGGCGTCGGATGGCGCCAAAACAGCATGTAGTATTGCCCATAGTGAAACCAACATGCTTGCCCATATCCAAAATGGCACCCCACAAACACCGAAGTGACACAGGGAAGGGGACCCCCCAAAACACACAGCACCGCAGCGCATATACAAACGATCCCCGCAGGGACCGCATCAGGGAGTCACACAGGCACAGACATGGGGAACACACAGCGTCACAGACTGCCACCCCAGACAGAGGCCCCACACAGAAGTACTTACCTGTACCAGATGGTGTGGGGAGCCTCTCAGAATGGAAAGCCGCTGTCCTCATCTGACAGGGAATGCCGTTAGCCATGGACATTGCACTGCAGTATCGCTGATGCGTCCAGTGAGGTAGTCACCTCACGGCTGCATCCCTGCTGCGAACAGGGATGGGTCGTTCATAATGCCAGGGCGAACCATGGCTGAACGCTCGATGGCGGGCTGGGGGTCCATCTGACCCTCTGCCCTGGAGAACTAAGGCGGTCAGTCGGAATCCCAGCACCGCATGAATCCATCTTCATCTGAAGAGTCAACTAAAACTAAAGCTGACAAAATAAACAGCTAGTAAAGTAAGAAAAAACTGACATTTTCAAAAGAAAATCAAATAAAAAAAAGATCAGATAGGCTGAGACTGTAGCCCCAGCACAGGGAAGCCCAACTACTCCTGACGCTAGGCAGAATGAAACTGAGCTGGGAGTGGTCACTGCAGGGGGGTATTGACCTAGTGGGACAGCCCCCAGGGGTGTGTATATGCAAATGCCTTTGTTCTTTTTGACTAAGTCTATATGCCTAGCTACTCCTGCGGAGCGGAAGTCAATACCCAATAGTGATGACTTAGAGGTGGCGGCGACTGTCGGAGGACGTAAGAGAAATTGGCATTTACTTTTTTTTTTTTTTACGAGTCTGTAAAGCATTGCACCTGAAAACAGTAGATCATGGGTGCAATGCTTGGCTCCCGCAGACTGTCAGTGTAGCTGTCTGCCCGTATACGGGCAGGCAGTTACTTCAGTCAAGGAAGAATCAATGACCTATAAGGATGCTCACTATAGAGAACTCTGAATTAAATGATGCGGCCATGTCTGTAGAGCCTTACATGGCCATGCTCTTCTCAAATCGTGACGGTGGGTGTGGGAAGAAATGGGTGTGGGGGATCAGGGAGGAGAGCTGCGGGAGCAGGAACATGGTACATGTTCCAACCTAAAAAAGGGTGGAACATATCAACACATTCCCAAAGGTGAAATTATTCTTTAACGTCTGTGACTGAAGAGCAGAATGCAATAGGGGGTCTGAAAGCAGGTCTGGCCTGATGGGAAAATCCCAGGGGGCATTGCATAGAAGTCTGTGTACCAGCTTACTTTTCTTGCTCTATTTTTCACAGCAGGTAAGTCAGTTTTTGCACTGAAGAAAAGGCATAAAATTAGCCTGAACTGAGACCAGAGAATTTTTAAAGAACCCAATGCCAGTATCTTCCATTTGCTTACTCCTGGGATGTAGACAGCAGAGATCACTTGACAGTGTTAGGGCTCTTTCACACGGGCGGTCCGATCAGATCCGCCTGTCAGTTTTTTAGGCGGATCTGATCGGATCCTCCATGCAGCTCTATGGGGCAGCGGGTGTCAGCGGAGGTCACCTCCGCTGACACCCGCTGCCATCCGCATCCGATCCTGTGCTGAAATCTGGACGGATGGAAACCCTATTTTTCCATCCGTTCAGTAATCGGAGCGGAGCGGATCTGATGAGAGCGGACAAGCGGTCCGCTCTCCTCCGATCCCCCATAGAGGGCAGCGGGTGCTGAGACACCTCCCTCTCCGCTCTCCAAGCGGAGACGGAGCTGTCATCCGCCCGGCTCAGAGGGGATCGCGGATCGATCCCCGCTGAGCAACACGGATCCGCCTGCGGAGGCGGACCGTGTGAAAGAAGCCTTACTCTGTCCATGGAATGATCAGGCTTTCTGCCTTCAAAGCTGCCTTACTTCTGGTACCCCCTTAATGACTGATGTAAGCCACTGCTATGGCACTGTCCCGTTGTACCCCGATTAGGTGTCCCTGCAGAAGGGGTGTCCAGTGGGGCAGAGTCATCCTTATCGCTCTAAGCTCCAGAATGTGGATGGGGAGGCAGGCTTCCTTCAATGACCATGTTCCCTAAACTGTGAGGGATTGGAGCACTCCAATCTGGCAGGAAAGACTGGCATCTGTCCTTATTACTTTCCAGTGATATGGCAGAAACAATTTCTCCATTGTCAAGGCTGGAGAGCCACCAAGCTAGGGAATTCCTTGATTGGCTGGATAGGAGAATGTGTAGTTTAAGAGAAGCGGCATGCGTGTCCCATGCCAACAAGATGTTCTGCTGGAGAGGTCTTGAAATTAGGTGAATAGGAAAACCTCGAAGGAAGCCAACATAACACTCAGAAATCTCATGAAGGATCTCACAGGGGGGTGGTGTTTTTGATCTCAAGTCCTGAGTTGAGTTCTGAGAGAGAGCATTATTTTCTAAGAAAGGAAAAAACTTGCTTAGACTGTCTAGAATTAGGCCCAAGTATTATAGGCAAAGATAAGCTGTAAGAAAAGATTTTTGGAAGCTGATCCCCCAACCGAAATCTTGAAGCATATGGATTGTCCTGTGGACATTTGCAGACAGTTGGAAGGGAGAGGAGTCCTTCAGAAGATCCTCTAAATAACCTGTGACCTGAAAGTTCGGAGTTCTTAGAATGGCAAGAAGAGGTGCAAGGACCTTCGTGAATACTCGGGGAGCAGAAGACAGACCATATGACAGTGAAACTGGGAGGTATGGTCTCCTACTGCAAAGCGTAGAAAGCACTGATGAGGTGGATAAATGGGAATGTGCAGGAAGGCATCTTTAAAGTCTATGAATGCCAGGTATTCCCCTTGTTTCAGAGGGACAATAACTGAGCTTGTGGATTTTGAAGGCATTTGTTTAGGGATTTTAGTTCCAAGATAGGACAAATACCCCTGTTGGATTTTGGTACCATACTGGCCCAACTATTCCCTGGGACAAGAGATGTTTCAAGGCATTCTGAAAATCTGACTGTCCTTGGGCAGATTTTGGCCAATTAGAAAAAGAAAGCGGTGAGAGGGAGAGTTTGAACTCTATTTGGAACCACTTTGAAACCAGTGATTGAGCCCACAGGCCTGGGACGTCTGTGACCCACAGACAGGCAAACTATAACAGATGTCCTCCCAATCTCTGAAGTGATGGTGCCCCTTCATTGGAAAGAAGGCTTTGGGAAATATTTTGTGGGCTCTGTGCACCAAGTCTTATGCCAAAAGGAAGGGCTAAACTTAGGTTTTGAAGCTGAAGCCTGGGAAGAGTGATTGGGTGTTTTGTGTCATGGAGAGGTAAAAGCGGAGGAGAGGTTTTTAGAAATCCGTTGTATGAGAAGAACCCTTTCTTCTGTGAAATCTTTGATAATTTTGTTAAGTGCCTCAAAAAAAAAAAAAAATGTAATCATTCAAAGGGCATACATGTGAGGCATCTTTCACGGGTGGTTTTAGTTAGCCAGGCTTTGAGCTACGAGATTCTGCACATGTGAATGGAAATCTGAGCCATTTGTGCCATAACATGTCCTAGTGCATCCAAACCAAAGACCAGGGCAGAAGGTAATTGCTCAGTTCAAGTATGGTCCTGGATTACAGGATCGTGTTGGTTGTTCATTGCCCTAGTCCAGTTAGCTGTAGTTTGGTAGACAGAAACTGCAGCAATAGCGGATTGCAGAGCTGGGTCTGCAAGTGTCTTTAGGAGCATCTCAGATGTCAAAGCAGTGTCAAACATGAGGGGTGGGAACAGCAAGAAAAAATTCCCAAGGGTAAATCGTAGCTAACCAGGTAACATGGAGCTCATCCATAAACAACTGGAGCTCACCTTAAAAAAACAATACACCCTCAAAGAGGACCAAGTCCTCTAAACAGCAGCCAAAACCTTGCAGCCAAAAGAAGCATCCGGATCTGCAGATGCCAACACATCCACCTAATAAAACTTTGTGAAAGTGTACACAGACAACCAGGTGACATGGCCGTCTTGCAAACCTGCAACACTGACGCCTGATGACGGAAGGCTCAGAAGGCACTAATCGCCAGAGTAGAGTGCACCTTAACAGGGAAAGGAGGAACCTGACCCTTAAGCGAATAGGCCTGAATCACGATCTGTCTGATCCATCTGGAAAGGATTGCAGCAGAAGCAGCCAACCCTTTTGGAGGTCCATCTGTGAGTACAAATAGTGAGTCTGACTTCCGAAAAGACTCCGTAGCTGCCAGGTACTTCCTGATTGCCAAACCACATCCAGGGAATGCAAGGCAATTTCCTTAGGATGTTTAGGCCTGGGACATAGGGAAGGCAACACAAGGTCTTCATTCAAATGGAAATCAGAGACGACCTTTGAATGGAGCGACGGACAGGGACAAAGAACCACCTTATTTCTGTGAACCACCAGGTAAGGTGAACGACAAGGCAACACCGCCAGCTCCGACACCCTGCGTGCAGAAGTAATAGCCACCAAAAAGGCCATCTTCTGGGACAATGAAGGCAGGAGAACCTCCCAGAGACTTTCAAAGGGAGGTTTCTGAGGAACAGACAGCACCAAAATTGAGGTCCCACGGTAGCAATGGAGACCACACTGGAGGAGCCCAGTGTTGAACTCCCTGGATAAAGGTTCGCACCAAGGAATGTGTGGCCAATAGACGTTGAAAGAAAACCGCTACGGCTGAAACCTGACCCAGGATAGTACTCAAGGCCAGGTCCTGCTCAACCCCTGTTGGAGGAAAGCCAATATCTGAACCACCGAAAAGGAGAGAGGGAGAACCCCAAGAAACTCACACCACGCAATGTATGTCTTCACAATAAAACGGCCGCCAAGGCTACACAAATATGGCCGCCAATCCACAGCACAGAAGGCCCCAAGAAAATGGCGGCCCCCAGGAGCACTGAACACAATCCCAGCAGTAAGGGGGGCCCTGGCAGGAGCCCCACCAGGCACAGCCCCCCCCCAAAGGTCGATCCTCCGTTTGCCAGAGGCGCTCTCCCCCCCCCCCCAATCGCCAGCTCCTCACCCCAGACCGACCTAAAAAGGTATGGCCACTCCATAGGAGGGGAGGGGGAGGGAGAGTGTGGGCAGATGGGGAGTAAAAAGTCCGCAGAAAAACCACTGAGAAAGGGGGGGGGACGCTGCAGAGGAAGCAGGGGAAGCCGGGGGTCCGACCATCCCAGGGAGGGGCCCACGTCCACCCAAAAAACCTCCAGGGTTGGGGGGGAGGGACAGCTACTTATCATACCAGAATTTGGGTGGGCACTGCTTCTGACAGACCACTGCTGCATTGGAATTGGGGTGGCTGTCAGCCAAGAGGAATGCTGCGACCCAGGCCGAGACCAGGTTGTATGCGCCCTCGCGAGACGTTTAACTCGCAGGCCAGCCCCCATCCAGTGGAGCTATGTCACTGCCGAGTTAGTGCAGAGCGGAGGCCTGCGTGTGCTCGTTGGCCAGACTGGGAGGACCGTCTGGATCTAGGTTATCCAGTCTGTAGCCCAGTCCGGCAGTTGATAGTAGATTCTCACAGGAACAAAATAACAAAGAAAAATTGTCAGGACCAGAGATCCCAGCAAGGAACTAGGTCCTTACTCCTGACTAGGCAGAAGAAAACTGAATGCCTATAGCTGGGAATGGGAGTATACTCCCTGGGACTTCCCCATAGGCGTAGCCAAGCTTTTTCCTGCCTAGTGTCCTACTCCTGTAGGGGGCAGTATAACCCAACGGTCAAGAAGATAAGGAGCTGTGTCCGTCAATGAATGAAAGAGAAAGCACATTTGTCTTTCCACAATTAGAGAGGGAAATTGGCCAGTGTGTTTTCAGATGTTGGCTGATTTGAAAGAGGTTTTACATTGAAACTATTATATGTGTATAATTCAAGAATGCACGGGTAATTGGGGATATTGGAAATGGAAATTTTCATTGTTAAGTGGTCTATGTTTAAAACGCTCGCTGTTTGGATGTCTTAAGCATTCATGCGGGCCCCACAAATGTCTGCCCAGTTGTTTTTAATTTAATTATCTGATGTAATCTCCTGTAATCATCAGCTCCATCAAGTGGCCGTAATGCAATATTTTTTTATTGAGGCATATAAAACAATTCTACATTATAGTCACTAGATAGATGTAGCTGATGATCATAAGAGATAACGGAATTTTTGTAAAATCTTACCTGTAAAATTCCTTTCTCTGAGTCCTCCGACAGTCGCCGCCTCTTCATATTCGTCACAATGGGTATTAGACTTTGCTCCGAAGTAGTAGCTAGGCAACAGAATATGTTAACATTAAAGCTTTTAACATATCCCACCCTCAAGGGGTGGTCCCCTCAGTCAATACCCTCCTACTTCCTGCAACCATATCTCAGTTTCAGTGGAATAGCAGTAGAGTATATAACCAAAAACCCCAAAAGAGGGGCGGGGGCGGCGACTGTCGGAGGACTCAGAGAAAGGAATTTTACAGGTAAGATTTTACAAAAATTCCGTTTTCTCTTACGTCCTCCGACAGTCGCCGCCTCTTCATATTCGTCACAATGGGGACGTCCCAAAGCAGTGCAAACATGAGGGGTGGGAAACGCATCCGCGCCGTAAGGCAACGCAGTCTCCGCATCAAAGAAAGGAACCTTACCAAAGGAAGGAAACCAGCTGGGCAATAGGAAAAAAACTTGCTCAACAGGAGCAACAACCCAGGAAAAACAAATAACCAGGGGATAAAAAAAAAAAACTTATCCCAACAGCCAGGGATCCCAACAGGTGATCCTAGGGAACAGCCGCACTAAGAACCTTGCGGCCAAAGGAAGCATCCGCCGATGCCTGAACATCCACCTTGTAGAATTTTGTGAAAGTGTGTACGGTCGACCAGGTCGCCGCCTTACACACCTCTCAATGGTGTGGGGGACCCGCACAGGCGAACAAGCCGCTGCACATGAGGCAGGGAGAGTCGCATACAAGACGCACAAAATTGAGGTTAAGAAACCGCACAGCGTCCAGTGAGGTAGCCACCTCACCAATCATCCCTGCACCGAACAGGGATGGGTCGTTCACTGTGCCAGGAGCGTTACCTGGCTGAACGCTCGATGGGAAGCCACTGATCCACGACCTGCGACCAGGGGGATCAGCCCGAGACCCAGCCCACATGATCCTCTTCGTCAGAAGAACTAACTAATGCTGACAAAAAGAACAGCTAAGTAAAGAGAGAGAAAAAACTCAAACAAAAAATCAAAAAAGAAGAAAGAGGCTGGGGCACAAAGCCCCAGCACAGAGAGAACCAGCTACTCCTGACAAGCTAGACATTGAAACTGAGATATGGTTGCAGGAAGTAGGAGGGTATTGACTGAGGGGACCACCCCTTGAGGGTGGGATATGTTAAAAGCTTTAATGTTAACATATTCTGTTGCCTAGCTACTCCTTCGGAGCAAAGTCTAATACCCATTGTGACGAATATGAAGAGGCGGCGACTGTCGGAGGACGTAAGAGAAATTAGTATTACAACAATATGGCAGACATTTGTAGTGCCTGTTCAAATAGTTAAAGACATTCGCACAGCAAAAGTTCTATACATAGACCCTGATTAATTGATACACAAACCACATGTAAATGTACACTACCGTAGAAGTTTGGGTCACTGAGAAATGTCCTTTTTTTAAAGAAAAGCATTGTTTTTTTTTTTTAAATGAAGAGAACATTAAATTAATCAGAAATACAGTCTAGACATTGATAATGTGGTAAATGACTATTCTAGCTGGAAAGGGCAGATTTTTAATAGAATATCTACATAGGTGTACAGAGGCCCATTTCCAGCAAACATCACTCCTGTGTTCTAATTTATGATCGACCGATACCGTTTTTTTAATGCCGATACCGATATTTTGGTCATCGGATATCGGTATCGGCCGATATAGGCTGATATATTTCGGACATTTAGAATTTTTTTTTTTTTTTCACAGGTACTGTTGTGGAGGGATCTGGGGGTCTAAAAGACCCCAAACCCCTCCTCTGCACTTAAAAGCATTCAAAAACGCTAGGATTGGCTGTTTTGAATTTAGGCGCCGAGTACCCGCAAGGGATGTCATGGGTTTTTCTTTGCATGGAGACCCAATCAGAGCCGAATGCGGATTTGATCGGGTCTTCTCTTCAGCGGCCGTGCAGGTAGGATGCCCGGGTGTCCCGGTGGGACGGGAGACCCGGGCGAGCCGCGGAAGGCGTCAGGACGTCCCCTCCCTCTCCTTGTAATGACAGCCGAGCGGCATCTCAGCCAGATCGGTTGTCATTACAAGACAGCCGACCGACGGCTATGGATGCCGGTAACGGGGTGATGAGTCTAGCTGCAGGCATCACTCCGGTACAGCACTTTCCCAAAATATCGGCAATATCGGTAACCTCAATATCGGGAAAAGTGCATATCGGCCCCTGATATATCAGGATTGATGATAATCGGTCGATCCCTAGTTCTAATGGTACATTATGTTAGCTAACCATGTTAAAAGGCTAATTGAGGATTACAAAACCCTTGCGCAATTATGTTAGTACAGCTAAAAACTGTTGTGCTGATTAGAGAAGCTATAAAACCTGGCCCTCCTTTGAGCTAATTGAGTATCTGTAGCATCAGCATTTGCGGGTTCAATTATAAAATGGCCAGAAAAAGAGAACTTTCTTCTGAAACTCGACAGTCAATTCTTGTTCTGAGAAATGAAGGCTATTCCATGCGAGAAATTGCCAAGACACTGAAGATTTCCTACAACGGTGTGTGTACTACTCCCTTCAGAGAAAAGCACAGAAGGGCTCTAACCAGAATAGAAAGAAAAGTGGGAGGCCCTCGGTGCACAACTAAGCTGGAGGACAAGTACATTAGAGTCTCTAGTTTGAGAAATAGACGCCTCACAGGTCCTCAACTGGCAGCTTCAGTAAATGGTATCCGCAAAACTCCAGTCTCAAGCTCCACAGTGAAGAGGCGACTCCGGGATGCTAGCCTTCTAGGCAGAGTGGCAAAGAAAAAGCCATATCTGAGACTGACCAATAAAAGGAAAAGATTAAGATGGGCAAAAGAACACAGACATTGGACAGAGGAAGATTGGAAAAAAGTGTCATGGACAGATAAATCTAAGTTTGAGGTGTTTGGATCCCACAGAAGAACATTTGTGAGATGCAGAACAAGTGAACAGATGCTGGAGGAGTGCCTGACGCCATCTGTCAAGCATGGCGGAGGTAATGTGATGGTCGGGGCTGCTTTGGTGCTGGTAATGTGGGAAATTTGTACAAGGTAAAAGGATTTTGAATAAGGAAGGCTATTACTCCATTTTGCAACGCCATGCCATACCCTGTGGACAGTGCTTGATTGGAGCCAATACCCTCCTACAACAGGACAATGACCCAAAGCACACCTCCAACCTGTGCAAGAACTATTTAGAGAAGAAGCAGTCAGCTGGTATTCTGTTTGTAATGGAGTGGCCAGCACAGTCACCAGATCTCAACCCTATTGAGCTGTTGTGGGAGCAGCTTCACCGTATGGTATACAAGATGTGCCTATCAAGCCAATCCAACTTGTGGGAGGTGCTTCAGGAAGCGTGGGGTGAAATTTCTTCAGATTACCTCAACAAATTGACAGCTAGAATGCCAAAGGTCTGCAAGGCTGTAATTGCTGCAAATGGAGAATTCTTTGATGAAAGCAAAGTTTGAAGGACAAAATTATTATTTCAAATAAGTCATTATTTCTAACATCGTCAACGTCTTTACTATATTTTCTATTCATTTTGCAACTCATTTGATGAATAAAAGTGTGAGTTTTCATGGAAAACATGAAATTATCTGGGTGACCCCAAACTTTTGAACGGTAGTGTACCAGAGAAATGCTTTACAAGTATATATTTATGGCAACTTACTCTCTTCCAGGGGATAAAAAGTGACTATGTTGGAGTTGTGTTCATCTGTTTGCGAATTGTAAACTGAAACAAGTAACTTAGATCTTAAAAAGATATCTAGGCTGGACACATTGCACTCCGGAGTGGTGATATTTTCACATCCTTCCAGTATACTCCAATTACTCAGTGAATAGTAGCTTTAAAAAAAAAAAAAAAACAGAGGAAAATATTCTTAGTTCCACACAGACTTTAAAGAGGAATACATTAATCATAAAGCACGACATGAGTGGAGGAAAAGCAAAAGCAGTTTAAAGGGTAAATCCAATAAAAAGTTATAGGTGGAACCTGGTTTCTTATGTGTCTTGTATACTCCATTAGTAAGATCTCCCGGTTATTATTTCGGATTCTGTCCCTACCCACCTTTGTCCATTCCAGCTCCGTCTGGTACATTCCCCATTACATAAAAGGGTGCTGTGATGTGTTTAGGTAGCTATGTACAGCACCCTAGCTCCTCCCACCAGCCATGATCTGCCACCATTGCGCAGAGAACATGAATCCAGTATTTATATCACTAGTTCAAAAATAAGGTATATAATGAAAATGGTTTTATTTAAAAATTTTCGTTAGCGTATTGATCAGGGTGAAGGAGGAAAGGCAAAATAAAAAGCAGATTAAACAACAGATTTACAGTAAACCCCCCTCCATTGCGGGGGTTACGTTCCGGACTCAGCCGCGAAAAGTGAAATTCAGCGAAATAGAAAAACCCTATTAAAATGCATTGTAGGCATGTTTATTTTACTGTCACTGTACGTGTAAAAGCATTTTAAGGTCTTTAAACACACTTTTAAAACAATAGAAACTCATTTAAACACATAAAAGATACTGAGAGACATAGCAAGAGCTATGGAAAACACAAAAATATTTCATTTTTAATGATTTATATAGTAAAATAACATTACAAAAAAAAACGCAATATACCGGGACCGCAAAAACTGAACCGCGATGGAGCGGGGGATTACTGTATTAGTACTAAAAAGGACGTATCCCTTTCAATTTTTGATGGCATTGGAGTTTTTAAAACTGCATAAAAGTGGAATTTTATTTGCTGGCAAACATAGAAAAGTTGGTATTATAATACGCCCTTTGTGTAAATAACTCCCCGAGAAAGATTTCCAAGTTTGTGTGACGGGATCACTCCCTTTCCAAGATGTCTGTACAGAGCTTAAAGCTTCAGATGTAATCACATCAGTACTGATCACTGCATCATTACACTCACAGTATGTCCTCAGTCCCCCGTAATGAGTGATGCTGGGATAACTGAGAACATACAGTGAAGACATCTGAAGTTTGTGATTAACCACTTAAGGACTGCCCGCCGCAGAACCACTGCGGCAGGCTGGCCCTCCTGCGCGAACCGACGTAGCTCTACGTCGGTCGTGCACCTGCTGCCAGGGGGCAAGCGCACGCCGCCGGCGGCACGCTCCCGCCCCCACACGGCAGCGGGGACTCTAATGCACGGGGCCAACGGCCCCGATTGTCGCCGGGCACACGCGATCATTCCCCACTGAGAGAGAAGGGCGGTCAGCTGTTGTAAACACAGCTGACCGTTCTACTCTTTGGAATGATCACAGAGCGCCTGTGATCCTTCTATATAGGATCACATGTCTCCGTGGTCATTTCAAAAGCCCAACCCCCATACAGTTAGAAAAACTCCCCTAGGCTTACATTTAACCCCTTGATCACCCACTGTGTTAACCCCTTCCCTGCCAGTGTCATTATTACAGTAACTGCATATTTTTAGCACTGATTACTGTAGTAATGTCGCTGGTCCCCCCAAAAGTGTCAAAAATGTCAGTTAGGGGTCCGATCTGTCTGCCGCAAAAAAAAACGCAGATCGCCGTTATTACTAGTAAAAAAAAAAAAACTATATAAATGACATAAATCTTTCCCGTAGTTCGTAGATACGATAACTTTTGCGCAAACCCACCAAAATACGCTTTTTTCGCCATTTTTACCAAAAATATGTAGCAGAAAACAAATTGGCCTAAAAAAATTTTGATTTTTTAATTTTTTTTTTGCGAATGTTATATAGCAGAATGTGAAAAATATTTTTTTTTTTCAGAATTGTCGCTCTTTTTTTATTTTATAAGCGCAGTTTATAGCGCAAAAAATAAAAATCGCAGAGGTGATCAAATACCACCAAAAGAACGCTCTATTTGTGGGCAAATCCTTCCGGTCCAGAAGTGGTTAAAGACCGATAAGGGTTAATTTACTAAAACTGGAGAGTGCAAAATCTGGTGCAGTTCTGTATAGAAACCCATCAGCTTCCAGTTTCGTTTTTTTTTTTTTTTTAGTTAAAGCTTAATTGAACAAGCTGAAGTCAGAAGCTGATTGGTTAACATGCAGAGTTGTATACAAGGAGGATTGGGAAGCGCCACCATCTAAGTGCAACTAGTCTAAACAATTGAAGCCAGAAATAAATGAATGGTGGCACATGTATCCCAGTGGAAACTATGCAGAGCTCGGCAGGGTCACAGTTGGGTCTCTACGATCAGGCTGTAGGAGCCGCTGGGAGAGGACATCTGCTTGGCTAGGAGAGTGCTGTGGATAGCAGCAGGTCAGCCGCAAGTTGGAGACAGCAGGAGACTATGGAGATCAGCTGATGGGATGGAGGTCCGGTCGGCAGGCTGTGGTGACTCCGCCGATAGAGACTCGGAGAATGGGGACTGGTGAGCCACGTTGGCAGTGGTGGCAGGAGTCTGTAGCAATCAGCTAGCTTGGTGCAGCGCAGGGATTGTAGTCCTGTCAGCAGGCTGGGATGGTAGAGCTGATGTCAGAGTAAAGCAGGGCTAGAGCCAGAGCGCAAATTCCAAGAGGAGGCTGTGGGTGGGGTGGAGATGTGGCTACACATTTCGGAGCAACGAGGACCGCCCCTTTGTCAAACCATACAAACCAATGAGCTTGAGTGCTTATAAACCCCCCCCCCTTTTTTTTTTATTACTTTTTCGCTTTTTTTTTTTAATTGTAATTTTATTTCATTTTTCTCTTTTAATTGATTTTTTCCCCCAAAAAAATAAATTTATCCATCTGTACCAAAATGTCCAAAATAATTTTTTAGGCCGTTGTCCCTTGTGCAACTGCCACTATTCAACAGACCCCATTCTGACATTCATTTAATTATCCTTCCGCATCATATCTATAACCACTAGTAATAAATGTGTCCCTTTTTGTTGTTTTTATTTCTTGTTTGAAAAATTCTAATTGTGTTATGCCAGAAGGTGAAGCAACAGCAGATATGAAGATCTGTCACATTTAGATTGGATTACCCAGTTCTCGCCACCCCCCCCTTTTTTTTTTGCATATCTCCGCCCAGCCCCCTCCACTTTTGCCTTTAAAGGCACTCAAGCCAAGCCCATTGGCATGTATGGTTTGACAAAGGGGCAGTCCTTGTTGCTGTGAAACGCGTAGCCACATCTCCACACCACCCACAGCCTCCTCTAGGAACTTGCGTGTTTTGGAACACTGCCACCCCGCTGCTCCAGGTCTAGATCTGCTTTACGCTCAGACATCAGCGCTACCATTCCAGCAGGACTGCAATCCCTGCGCTGCACCCAACTAGCTGATTGCTACAGAATCCTGATCAGTCACCATTCTCAGATTCTCCATCGGCGGAGTCACCACAGCCTGCCGACCAGAGCTCCATCCCCTCAGTACATCCACTTAGCTGATCTGCACAGACTCCTGCTGTCTCCATCTTGCGGCTGACCTGCCGCCATCCACAGCACCTTCCCAGCCAAACGGATGTCGTCTCCCAGCGGCTCCTACAGCCTGATCATAGAGACCCAGCTAAGACCCTGCCAAGCTCTGCATAGTTTCCACCAGGATATATGTTTTTACTATTTCACCAAATGTGAGGGTCACCTTTCATTCATTTCTGGCTTCAATTGTTTTTAGACTAGTTGCACTAAGATGGTGGCGCTTCCCATTCCTCCTTGTATACACAGATCCTAAGGTATCCAATTCCTTCTTGGGACAGCTGCAGCCTGAATCTTTTTTTATGTTACGGACTACCAACACATTGTTGCTCTTAAATTCCCCCCCCCCCCCAATAAACAAGTCCATCCCCCCCCCCCGACTCTACTTTGAGCAATATTGTAACTCTGCATTGCATCTATACAATGCAGAGTTGCACCAGATTTTGTACTCTCCAGTTTTAGCAAATCAACCCCACACTGTGAAGACTGAGGACATCTAGTTGTGGAAAGGGATCAGGGCTGCTGCTAGAAATCACGGGGGACCGTACAGTCTACCTGGCAGCCCCACCCACCCCCCCCCCCCCCCCCCCCAAAAAAAATTTTTTTTTCACTAAAAATACACTAAAATCATTATTAGAGGACACAAACATAAAACAGAACCTGTGTGAATTAGCCCCTTTTAATACATTTTTACAATTAAAAAAAAAATTATATATTTTTTTAAAATGTTTATGATTATTTTATTTTACAATTTGTAATTTTTTTACAGGACAGGAAAGCCTGCAGCGCTGGGGAGGGGGGGGGGTGCGGCACAGTGAAAAGGGGGCACATGGGGAGATCAGAAGCAGGCAGAACAGGGAGGAATCGGCGTTGGATAAGCAATTACAGGAACTATGCCCTGTGTCTGTGTCTCTCCCTGCTGCAGCTGAAAGCTGTCAGGAGGCCGAGAAACTGGCTTTCAGCTGCTGCAGAGAGCCACACAGGTCTTCCTTCTGTAATTGCCCTTCTGCCCAATGGCACTGATTTCCCGTGCTGTTGCCCCCCCCCCCCCGTGTGCCGGGCCCCCTACAGGACTGGTGGTCCCCCCTATCAGTGGCCCTGAAAGGGATCATTGCAGTGGGTAGCACAGGACAGAAGGTGAGTATTACAGCATGAGCTGCATTTTTTTTTTATTAGCCTCCTGAAGGACCTTTTTGGAAAAAAACATATGTGGATATGTGGAGAGGGAGGCTTTAAGGAATTATAAGACTTAACATTGGTTGGGTTGTACATACCTTTTCTGCACTGAAAATGTCACATTCGGGTTCTTTTGATAGTCCCAGTCCCATTTTAGCAGGTATATGGTGTTTATTCCTTCCACTCGTAAATTCTCTGGAAGTACTGTAAAGTGAGATATAAACCAATCAGGCTGTTTATATCCAAACATATTGTATTTATATTCTACTACTGTATAGTGAAACAGATGGTCCATCAATCACCATTACCTTTTTTTTTTTTTTTTTTAATATAAAGAAAAAAACATTTACGTAATTTATTTACGGGAGATGATATTTACACATTTACACTATTTATCTGCCCACCCAAAAGTTTGAACTGTGTTGTGCTGCTGCTAAAGTACATTTTTTCAAGCAGTTATAAGTGCTATTTTCTAAAACAAAAAAAAAGACAAAAAAAAAAAAAAAATCACCATTCCTTTCTTTCAGGTGTCTTTTTTCAAAATTGTACATTGACAGCTGCACATGCGTAGCCCAGTGTACAATCGTGGCATCTTACAAATGCCAGGAAAACATGCTGGTTCTTAGGATGAATGAAGTCGTCACAGTGCTGGAACGGGAACTTTACAAGCTAGGAGTGTCATAATGTGCAAGTTTGCTGTGTATTAGGATCAACCGATATCGTTTTTTCATTGCCGGTACCGATATTTTGGTCATCGCGTATCGGTATCGGCCGGTATTTTCGTACATTTATTCATTTTATTTGACAGGTACTGTTGTGGAGGGATCTGGGGGTCTAAAAGACCCCAAACCCCTCCTCTGCACTTAAAAGCATTCAAAACACCAAGTTTGGCTGTTTTGAATGCTGTCATTTTTTTTAAATCTGGCGCCGAGTACCCAGAAGTGATGTCATGACATCACTTCCAGATTTTTGCATGGAGACCCGATCAGAGCCGAATGCAGCTTTGATCAGGTCTTTGGAAGCCGTGCCGGCTGGTTGCCCGGGTCTCCCGATGGGACGGGAGACCCGGGCGAGCCGAGGAAGGCGGCGGGAGGGGACGTCCCCTCTCACTCCTTGTAATGACAGCCGAGCGGCTTCTCAGCCACAACGGTTGTCATTACAAGACAGCCGACCGTCGGCTATGGACGCCGGTACCTGGGTGATGCCTCTAGCTGCAGGCATCACTCCGGTACAGCACTTTTCTAAATATCGGTAACCTCCGGGGCGTATTCCGATATATCGGGGAAAGTGCATATTGGCCCTCGATATATCGGCTTTGCCGATTAGCGGTCGATCCCTACTGTGTATGCTTGCATATTATGACAAAAAAGAGCCTGAAAAGTTTTTTTTCTATTTTCTAACCTGAAAAGTTTCATTCTGCTCTGAATTGAAAAATGCAAAGTATTCTGTGAATGGCGCCCATGCTGACCAATCAACCCCTTGTTTTCACAATACAGGACAGCCGCTCAGCATGGGACTGGGAAGATAGTGGAGATCAGTATAGTAGCAGTGCCTATTACAGTGATTTCCAGCTTCTACAATAATCCCACAGGTATGGTACATACATACTTACAATGATCCATGCTGCACCAATGTAGATATGTAAAATATTCCATACCTGAAATTCAGTTTTAAATGAGTGACATTTGTATAAAAGATATAAAAATGTTAACATTCAATAACGCTTTAATGGTAAATACAGTTTCTCCAAGCATACAGTACATTATTATTGGGTATTGTGACATAGACTAAGGTCACCATACCTGTTACAATCAACTTTATATTTACCAAAACTGTAAAATATAAGGACCTACCTAAACTATCCAATCAATTTTTTTCCAACCAAGCAGGCCCTTTACACTACATACTTGTTGGTGGCAATTAAGGCCCACCCATCGCGCAAATATATGCGCTACATTGAAATATGAGGTTAACCGTATTTTACTATATTCAATACATAATTTTTTTTAATATATATATATATATATATATATATATATATATATATATATATACACACACACACACACTTCAAGAAAGCGGTTTTAATATCTAAAGTCAGAGCTCTGGCACAAAACACAACTGTGCAATCAAATCTGCAAACTCAGAGAAACAGAGGCTCAACACTAATACCACAGAAAGTTTAACAGGAGTTCCACTTGTTTTCTCTTTGCCATGTCACATACAACTTACCTTTAGGCGATTTGAAACAGCTTGCTGCACTGAAGCGACTGTGCTTTGCCGCCTGCAAATCATAGATCTGAGCCCTCACGCAATAGATCACATCAACATGAAGGTCGCTATACAGTATCTGAAAAGAGCTCAGGGGGGGTCTCATTTTCCTCTAAAACACAAAGAAGGTTCTGGCAATCAATACCCAATTTTGTAAGTAATGTGTTGGTCCCAAATCATAAAAACATAAGCCATTAGCACTAACATTGGGTGCTGTAGTGATTAGATGCATGGCCCCATCCATATATAGATCAGCACATCGTCCTTATCTCAATGAAGTCTCATTAAATCATCAACACTGTGGATGTATCAAGGAAGAATGACAGATTGGGGTTGATTTACTAAAATCGGAGAGTGCAAAACCTGTTGCAGATGTGTATGGTAGCCAATCAGCTTCTAACTTCAGCTTGTTCAATTAAAGTGGACTTCCACAGTAAATTTATACTTACCTCCATCTTCTCGCTCCGGGTCACCTGAAAAACAAATGGATAATCGCAATTTTTTTTTTTTTACTTACCTCGTTTAGAAGAAAATATACTTACCTTACTTCCTTCTTCCTCCCCTCGGTGGCCACGGCGATTCGTCACTTCCTGGCTTTGCAATGATTCCTGGGAGCTGAACGTCATCGCTCCCAGGAATCAATGCACCTGCACTGGCCCCGACGTCAGGTCCGGTGCAGGCGCCGTCATACCTTGCAAAACAGCTTCTGGGCATGCCCAGAAGCTGTGCAGGGATGACGCTGCGGACCCGGAAGTGACGGCGGGGCCAGTGCAGTGCATCGTGGGACCGAAGAAGACGGAAGAGGACGCAGAAGAGGATCGCGCTGACTTCAAGCTGACTTCAAGCTGCCCACACCTGAGATGGCAGCGCTGGACAATACTTTTTCAAGGTAAGTATTTCTTCTTGCAGGTAAGTGCAACCCGGGACAGATCAGAGGCTAGCCATTGTGGAATGTACTAGCCCTGACTGTCCCGGGGGTATTTTTATTAAAAAAAAGTATTCCCAGGGTGGAACTCCGCTTTAAAGTCAGTTGTAAAGTCAGAAGGTTTTTTTTTTATCTGAATGCATTCTATGCATTAAAATAAAAAGCCTTCTTTGTGTGCAGCAGCCCCCCTAATACTTACCTAAGCCTCATCTCTATCCAGCAATGTGCACAAGTGCCTCAGCCGTCCGGGACTTTCCCTCCTGATTGGCTGGGACATAGTAGCGGGCCAATGGCTCCCGCTGCTGTCAACCTCTGTTAGCCAATTAGGACAGAGAGGGGATAGGGCTGACCTGCAGCTCCGTGTCTGAATGGATACACCAAGCTGCAGCTTGGCCCGGGTCCCCTTATAGCAAGATGCTTGCTATGGGGGCACTCAACAGGAGGGAGGGGCCAGGAGCACCGAAGAGGGACTGAAAGGAGGAGTATTAGGGCTGCTCTATGCAAAACCATTATACAGAGCAGGTAAGTATAACATGTTTGTTATTTTAATAGAAAAAAAACTGAGCCTTTACAATCACGTTAAGCTTTCTCAAAAAAAAAAAAAAAAAAAATCTGGAAGTGGATTAGCTTTTTATGCAGAGCTGCACCAGATTTTGCGCTCTTCCGGTTTTAGTAAATCAACCCCATTGCCTTCATAAAGGGACATAGATTGAACAGGATGCATGTCACCTGAACCCACTTAAGATCCTACAGAAACAAGGTTATAGCAATGGGCTGCCTTGAAGGCCTATACAGTAGCCAGCTTTATTCTCTATTGCAGACATTCTTAGTAAGGGTTCCTCTATAGCACATGTGTCAAACACAAGGCCCGCGGGCCAAATTTGGCCCACCAGGCCATTTCACGTAGCCCTGTCACCCAGGGATTTTTTCAGTAGGAACGTGGCAGAACTCTGTTCCGCCATCTCCAGCTCTCTAGCTCCGCTCCCCACACACCACTGTCACTTATGAACACAGGGCGTGGTTGAGTTCCTGCCCCTATTCTCTGAGAAATAAGCCTTGGATAAATGTATGTAGTCTTACAGATACAACTGGCTCTTTGAGGGCAACCATAATGCTGATGCTGCCCGCAATGAATTTGAGTTTGATACCCCTGCTCTAGAGATTGTTGGGGGTTTCTTGTAAAAATAATGTTTTTTTTACAGAAGGTAAATCTCCTTTAGACCGCATTCACACAGAAGCGGCACGACTCCTGCACGACTTCGGGGGCAACCTGTCAGTCCCGTGCACCACGACTTCAGCGCGACTTGCACGGACTTCATATAATGAATGTCTATGCAAGTCGCTCCGAGGTCGCCCCGAAGTAGTACAGGACCCTTTTTCTAAGTCGGAGCGACTTGTGTCGCTTCTATTAGAACGGGTCCTGTAGCACTGCTTGGACCGCGACGGCCTGCGACTTGTCAGGCTGACAAGTCGTGATAGTGTGAATGGAGCCTTAGTGTAAGACAGTCAGTAAAGCAAACCTGACACAAGCTCTAATACTTCGAACACCGATATCAAAAGAAGAAAAAAAGAAAGAAAAAAAAAAAAAAAAGACGATCAATCCTCATGTAGCAGTGACCTATCGTCATGGAGAAATTGAAGGTGCCCTGTTGATGACCTAAAAATCCATTCATCTCCCAATTTAAATATAAAATTTACTAATGTAAGCCTGGCCATAGACGATACCATTTTCTTTCCTTCCACCCAAAAGAAAATCCCTTGATTCCCCCATCAACACAGTCAGTGCTGATGTTGATGGGGAATGCCTCCCGCTGCGATATTGTATTATGCCAGCGGGGGGGCACGGGGAGCATTCTCGGCCATCAGCATACAATGCTATAGCCGCTGGCAGTAACCGTATGTAGAGAAAGCCGATATGCTGGTTGTACCCAAGTTGATGGATCGATCAACTTGAGTACAATCAGCCTGCTCATACAAGGTTCGAATCTCAAACAGTCCCTGCTGAACCCGCCAAAGATTCGAACCGTCTATGGCCGGCCTAATTTCTTAGACAAAAGGTCAATTGTTTAGTCGACTTTTGTCAAGCTGGGTGGTGCCAAAAAGGGGCACCCTTGACTCAAATTTTGTGCAATTCATTATTGATCGGACAAAATTTGAGCTTGGTATGGCAGGCTTAAATTACACCTTTACCCAAATTTTTCCTTCTGGCTTCCCTCCCCCCCCCCACCTCTCCCACCATAGCACAACGATTCCTTACTTTTTAAAAGGGTTTTGTGCACCCCCCACCTCCTGGGATGTTCATGTCACACATCCAAAGAGGAAGTTTTACTGACAGGCAAAATGCACGCCATGGGATTCTACGTGTGCCCAGATGTGCCGCAGGTCTTCAGGACCAGGCAGAGACTTGTGGTACATCTGAACACGTGGGGGGTTCATGCACATACGTCACAGATATCAAGGTTCCAGATACCAGTGTTGTATGTGCATGCATATGAAACTCCCCTTTTGCAGGTTTAAATGTGCTGCAGGTATTTGCCTGTTTCCTTCGGAACATCTGCCCATGGGTGAGCTTTTCAAATATGGCAGCAGGGGAGTGCGGGCCACTATATCGGGGGACCAAAGTTTCTCTTTAGGTCACCTTAGGAAGCTCTGGAGAAGCATTTATCTATCTATTCATGGCAATTTTTAAAACAAAGCCAAAATAATAATGTACTTTTGCCATATTGATTTATGTGAATCATGAATTTTAACCGGCAAGTGTCTCAGAGAGATCTCATATACCAGACTGGAGACGGTGAGATCCCATGGGAGGTGCTTAGCTTATATTGACAGGCGATTTTATATTTTTGATCATGTGAGTGTAACTATGGATGTTTTTATAATAAATGTGACGATTCCAAAAATATTACACTAGTGGAAGCTATTCTTTTTCATATGCCTGTCTCTGATACCCCGGGGAAGAGGAGACAGAGAGTAAGAGGACCGCATATCTGCCATCTGGGTGTTCGTGTTTAAAATGTATTATGCGATCTGTGCCTGGTCCATGAGAGCCATGAGAGTGGAAAGGCATGGATGCAGTGGTGTATTTTGGTTTTATGCTGCCCTAGACAAGACTAAAGTTGGGCGGCCCCCCTCCCCCTCTCATGTAAATTTGCCCCACCCCTTCCTATTTAACATAAATTCTCCTTCACTTAAAATTTTTTGGCAGGGTCAGGGAGTGATGGCCATGACGTCACTGGTTGCTAGATGCAAGGCGGCTCTAGCAACCAGTGGCCAATAGAGTCTCAGGTGTAGGCGGCGGGGGGGGGGGGGGCTTTTTTGCCGTCCCCCCTGCAGAGTGCTGCCCTAGGCCTGGGCCTTGTTGGCCTAGGACGAAATACAACACTGCATGGATGTCTGGTGAGTGGTCATTTTACCAGGAGTGTACCGACACAGGGGTGGTGGAGTGTGAGGGGTTCCTATAATTGCACATTGGATTTATCCTGGGCCCTCCCGGAGTTTTGAGATATACATGCATTTTTGAAGAGGTTGTTGGATGGACTTATTAAAGACTATAAAGACTATACTGTTCATTCATATATTTTATTCTATTTTAAGAATTGCTTTTATATTTGAAGGATCTCTTTTACTGTTTATCTGTGAAAGATCAATTTTTGCACTACTGTTTTCTTTGACGTGTAACCTGGATCAATTAGGCACACGCTAGGTTTCTTTTTATTCATTGCATCTGTATGTAAGTAGCAGCAGTTAATGGTATATATATATATATATATATATATATATATATATATTTTACCTGAGCGCAGGGGTTTACTATATAGCATTACGCTGTTTGGTAATTTATTTGACATGAATTTTAACAATAACTGCACTGATCTTTAAAGAAGGTTTAACATTTCTAATCAAGAATCCTTAAAAAAAAACAAAAAAAAACACTTACCTCTTCTATACTGTTGTTCATGTTTTGAAGAACTACAATATATTTTGCATCTACAGGATGTACTGGAGTAGAAATATCGGCTCTAACAAGCCCATCATGAAGCACCAAAGAAAGAGTGGGGGTAGGAGGCCATTCTGGTAAAATTGACAACATATAAGATTATTTAGGAGTATTATACTCCCTACTACACTAAACGTAAGGAAGAACTATAGGCAAAACCCCCCCCCCCCCCCCCCCATTTTGGATCGAGTAAGGGAGGGTTATAAAGTATTCTGTAAAATAGGTAAGGTTCTGCTCCACTAAAATAAAGTGCTAAATGTGCAAATGCTACTCTCGTACTGCTCAAATAAATATATAAAATGGGTAAAATTGATCACATACAATACTGTGCAAAAAATCAAATACTGTGCAGAAACATCGTGCAATATCCGCAAAAAGTGCAAATGCTAGTAATATTACAAAGTGCTAATATACTAACTGTGTGATAATGTCCTCCAAGGATGCATGCACTTTAATTTAACAAATCTTCACATGGAATTGCTGGTCCTTGTAGTGCCACCAATGAATCTGTGCATCAGTGCTGACTCAGCACAAGAGTCCAAACATGCAGTGACCCTGATTCCTCCAGTGACCCCCACCAGGAGTGCACTCACCAGATAGCTACCCTCTTGCAACAGGGGAGTATCGCCTTAGGTTGGAAAAATCTGCTTTACTCTTCCCTCCGTGATCCTCCCTTGAGCTCCCCCTCGCAATCGCTGTGTAATCGTATCCTCTAGAGCAGTGGTCCTCAAACCTGGTCCTCAGGGCCCACTAACAGGCCAGGTTTGCAAGATAACTGAAATACATCCCAGCTGATATCATTTGCTGCTCAGTGATTGCAGTATTCTAGTCTGCATCTCTCCAAGGTAATACTTAAAATCTGGCCTGTTAGTGGGCCCTGAGGACCGGAGTTGAGGATCACTGCTCTAGAGCGCTCCAGGTGACGTCAGCGTGATGAAACGCATAGGGTGGGGCTTAGCGTTATTGTGACACTTCCGGTACGGGTCCGTGGAATGCAGAGTGTCCCAGACTTTCAGCTTGCCTTGGACCATATGTGTGTAGTTTACTATGTCAATGTAAGTGGATAATATTTTTTCCAATAAAGTATACTAGTTTTACACTATGGGGATCATCATTTTGTGTTCCATTGAGCCATAAAGAGGATACGATTACACAGCGATTGCGAGGGGGAGCTCAAGGGAGGACCATGGAGGGAAGAATAAAGCAGATTTTTCATCCTAAGGCGATACTCCCCTGTTGCAAGAGAGGGTAGCTATCAGGTGAGTGCACTCCTGGTGGGGGTCACTGGAGGAAATCGAGGTCACTGCATGTTTGGACTCTTTATTGTGCTGGGTCAGCACTGATGCACGGATTCATTGGTGGCACTACAAGGATCAGCAATTCCATGTGAAGATTTTTTAAATGAAAGTGCATGCATCCTGGGAGGACATTATTACATTGTTAATATATTAGCACTTGCACTATGTTTCAGCACAGTATTGTATATGATCAATTTTACCAATTTTATATATTTATTTGAGCAGCACGTTTGAGTAGCATTTGCACATTTAGCACTTT